>NW_022639592.1:157096-176275 GCF_010583005.1 Odontomachus brunneus
GAATGCATACGTTTGCAGAATATTAGAGTTTGCAGCTGTGACTAAAAAATCACGCTGCGAAATGCGCGGGACGGCGCGGGGCGGCGCGGGCGGCGCGGACGACGCGAGCGGCGCGGGCTGCGCGGGCTGCGAAATGCGCTGGCGGCGCGGGTGGCGCGGGCGGCGCGGAAACCGTCGCAAAATCCGCCGCGGAAACCGCCGCGAAAACCGCCGCAGATCGGTACAATGATCTATCGAAAGCAGATAGAAAAAATTATATCGGTAATTACCGATCATCGATATTATGTAAAGATGACAGTAAAAATTATGTAAAGAATATATATGTTGGTAAAAAATTAAATGTTGGTATATAATATCGGTAATAAATTAACGATCGTTGGTATTATCGGTAATTATATGTTGGTAAAAATTATATGTTGGTAAAAATTATATGTTGGTAAAAATTATATGTTGGTAAAAATTATATGTTGGTAAAAATTATATGTTGGTAAAAATTATATGTTGGTAAAAATTATATGTTGGTAAAAATTATATGTTGGTAAAAATTATATGTTGGTAAAAATTATATGTTGGTAAAAATTATATGTTGGTAAAAATTATATGTTGGTAAAAATTATATGTTGGTAAAAATTATATGTTGGTAAAAATTATATGTTGGTAAAAATTATATGTTGGTAAAAATTATATGTTGGTAAAAATTATATGTTGGTAAAAATTATATGTTGGTAAAAATTATATGTTGGTAAAAAATTAAATGCTATATAATATCGGTAAAAATTACCGACCGTCGGCAACATCGGTATGCCCCCCAATTACCGACCGATGATAACCCCCTCCCCCGCGGTGACGTTATACCCCCCCCCCGCGGTGACGTCATTCCCCCTCGCCCGCGGTACCCCCTTGCCCCTCACCCCCCCTCGGAGGACCTGAGTTAGAACCCGCCTATAATACCTACTAACTCGATTAATCAAATAGTTCCTTAATTATCTTGCACACCAGTTTGGAAGAAGTTGTTTCGAGAAAAACACATTTAAAGTTTCAGGTGTAGAAAATTGTAAACTTACGGGAGCGGTGCACTTGGACACGGTGCATTTGGACACAGCTAATCACAGCACCGTGTGATTAGAGACATTTGTAGGGTCCCTTGGAACAGCGACTTGTGATTGGACTGTGTCCAATTGCCCCGTGTCCAACTGATATACACCCAAACTTACAGCTGTTTTCTGCTAATCCGCTATTCCTGCTTCATACAATAAATCTTCCGCTTCTTCAAACAAGTCATTTCGCTCAAGTTGGTGTTGTTTACTTGCTATTTGAGCCTCTTTACTGTAACTTAGGCTGTGGTGTTCTTGTCTCTTTATTCGCTCGGAGTCCTTACTATCAACATATAACTTACATAGAGGCCCAATTTTAATTTCTAATATTTCCATTATCTTCAAAACAGCAAAGTAGTCTTCATTAAATATCTCAGCGGCAATACCCAGATAGCATAGAGATGAACAGAAGTTCCTAGAGAATTCATTTTAAAGAATAGATATAGAATTAGAAAAATGAATACCCGAAGAATTCTTGAAGAATTAACCACAGTAAGTTCGTCTTAGGATTTCATTATAGCGAATACTTCGTAACTTAATTCCTAGAATACTTTGAGAATTCATGAGGAATTAGGGCTAAGGCAGAGAACAAGGCGTAAGCGTCATAATCGTAGACGTAAAGTAAGGCAGAAAAAAACGTAAGCGTAAAGCTAATAGCCTTTCATGATTTACGTTTACGTTTTTCTCTGCTTTATTTTACGTCTACGACTATGACTCGTTCATCTGCCTAAAGCCCGTATCACACTAGCAATTGGCGATTGATGATTGACGATTGAAGATTAAATTTTGACGAATCAACGAGCTTCAACCTTGGCTTGCTTTGTTCCAATTGGTCAAGTTTTAATCTTCAATCGTCAATCATCAATCGCCAATCGCTAGTGTGATACGGGCTTTAGTCCTTACAAATGTTTTGTTTATAGCAATTATTTTTTGCGCCTATGTTCAGTACATGCCAGTGAGTGTATAATAATTAATTTACATATTTACATATAAATTGTTTAATTTATTGTTATTCGCAATTATTTATATTTTGTGGAATTAATTATATAGTTTTATATAATAGGGCAAAGAGAGGGAATTGGTGTTAAAATAACTTTTGATATATAAAATTTTCACCTGTATCAATAATAAATATATTTATGCGAAATATATTTTATCCTTAAGTTTATATTCATGTTTCTAAAATCCATATATAGTTCTAACAAACTCAATCGCTTTATTTGAAAGCCTTTTATTTTTGAATTTTGAATTACATATTTGAAAGTGCGCTTTACTTACATTTGAAGCTTAGTTATATATAACAGTATATAGAACAGTATATATAACAGTATAATAGTTATAATAGTTATAGTACCCAACGAAAAATGATTCGTTGATTGACGTCAAAATGACATCAAATAGACGATGAAATCGTTAAACCGACGTCAATTTGATATCATTTTGACGTCAATCAACGAATCATTTTTCACTAGGTATATAGATGTCTCAAACATGAAGTCTTAAATAGCTCAGTGGAAAGAGCGGTTGTCTGGCAAGCAGAAGGAAGACCCGAGTTTCGATCCCAGCCGAATCTGATGTTTTTCATCTCATATGACGTTAAAAGTGGACATCTATAGATACACACAAGAGCAGCAGCATCCCCGGCCAAAGGTGCTGATCTTTCTTTCGTGTGGATACAATAATATTTATTAAATCCGAAGAAATCTTTTTGAGTTAAAGTAATTCTATATGAATATTCTAAGAAGTTCTGAGGAACTACAATCATGGTGCATGTAACTTCCTAAATCATTCTTATAGTATTCTTCCACGAATTCCTAAGGAAGTACAATTCAGGAAAGGAGAA
The DNA here is from genome assembly GCF_010583005.1 of Odontomachus brunneus. NCBI lineage: Eukaryota > Metazoa > Arthropoda > Insecta > Hymenoptera > Formicidae > Odontomachus > Odontomachus brunneus. The sequence continues at coordinate 160,034 of NW_022639592.1, forward strand.
AACTTTAGGAACACTTAAAGAATTCATCGTGCTATCTGGGTATAGGCGGTGATTTTGAGGCCAGAATGCTTTGGAGCTAACCGCTAAATCATATTATTTATAATTATATATAATTAATCAATATATAATAATAATTAATCATATTATAACTTTTATTCGCATTTTTTGTGTATCCACCTAAGCACCTTTCTAATAGATTTTTCTTAGAATGGTTTTTTCCATTTTTTCAAACGGATTTTTTTAAACAAAGTTGTGTAAGGTATTAAATGGATATGGTTTATCTCACAACAAAGATAACAGTTTATTGTTCTTAACTACACAAGAGTCCGCTTGCCACGTGTACAGTGCACGCCGCACTCAACCGCTAAATTGCAACTTACTGCCCCTGAACCGAAATATACGTATATCGGTCTTAATCGAACTCTACGAACGACGAACTCAACCTCTTATTCCAATTAACACCGTTACTAAGTAACGCGCAGGACTTAGTTTCTGCCTACGTGTCATCTTGACTATGTTCTGTTACACACACCCTCTTTCGACGATCACCTTCTCTCTCTACAGCGCCGCCTGCTCTACCCTATATCATCCGCTTAATACGACAGATGTCGCTCTCTTTACCGATTACACCTATATTCTAATATATATATTTCTTACAGTTGCAAGTCACTGTGCGCTCAGACCTCGCCTCACGCGCTCGTACCTGCGAGAAATAGTCCTATACGACCATTTAGATTTTGAATTTCAAAAACTTTGGGAATATATTCTATACATATAGTACTATTAAATTAATTAAAGTTAAATTAAATTAATTAAAATAATTAAAGTAAAAAAATACAATTTTTGTGCCCCTTCATAATAATTTCCCCCCTTAAATAAAGACTTTACAATCGAAGAATTGGAGAGGGCAATAAATAAAACAATGGCCGCGTTCAGTAGAACAAGTGATCAGTAAACGCTCAGTGAGCTCTTGCATCTGATTGGAGTATAGTTGGAGATCTAAAAGAATATGCCAAATCATATACAAGAGCTCCCTGAGCGCTTACTGATCACTTGTTCTACTGAACGCGGCCAATGATAAGGTCTGCCCCGGGAAGTGATGGAATTGACTATATAATGATTAAGCAGTTGACTAAAAAGTTTAAAAGTAATATTCTGGCAATATTTAATGTTTTTTTGGGAAAGAGGCAGGGGAGTAAAGTAATGGAAAAAGTACTCTATATTTTTTATAGATAAGAAGGACACACCGTTATCTTTGTCTAATTGTTGGGATAAAATCATGGAAAAGATGGTAAATGAAAAATTGAATTGATGGATAGAAAAAAAGGTATTCTGGATGAATTTCAAAATGGATTTAGGAAAGGAAGAGGGTGATGGATAATTTGGTAGAAATTACTACGGACATCAGGAATAGTCTTTTTGACAATAAGGAACCCAGATAGCACAGAGATAAACAGAAGTTCCTAGAAAATTCATTTTAAAGAATAGAACTACAAAAAGGAATACTCGAAGAATTCTTGAAGAATTCTTAACCACAATAAATTTGCCTTGAAATATTCCTTAGGACTTTATTATAGCAAATACTTGGCGAATACTTAATTCCTAGAACACTTTGAGAATTCGTGAGGAATTACCCGGGAAAAAATGAAGTGATTGCATTAGATATATGTAGATCACATTAGAGCAAATTGGATCTGATAAGATTTACTGTTAGATATAAATATATCTTCAAAGATCTACCTTTTTACTTGCATGAGAAATGTTATATCTACTAAGATCTTTGAAAATTGTTAATGATCTATACAAAATGATATATATAATTTGTATAGATCATTGATAATCTATTAGGATCTTAGTGGATATAACATTTCTCGTGCAAGTAAAAAAATAGATCTTCGAAGATCTGTTTATATCTAATAGTAAACTTTATCAGATCCAATTTGCTCTAATGTGATCTACATGTATCTAATGCAATCACTTCATTTTTTCCCGGGAAAACATAAATTTTTTGTTGGAATTTTAAAATGGTATAACTACTGCGATTAAAAAATTATACAAAAAAGTTGCAAGAACGATGCACAGATACATAGACATAATACTATTGCACAGACAAACACTGTAAATGTTTCATAAAAAAAATAATTCCTAATTTTCTTATGTCTCATAAACAGCTAAGAAATCTAGAAGATTATTAACACACGTTCCAAACTTTCGCGAATCCTCCCTCGATAATTTCGATTCCAAGCGGTATGCCGGTCACTCATCTATGTCCTGACTTCGTTAAAAAGGAGAAGGACGTACTCTATAGATGGCAGCGGAACGCCGAAAAGATTCTATCTTTTCGATCCAGAAAGAGAAAAATATCGAGAGCGCGCTTTACTAAGGCCGAGACTCGAACTCGAATCTTTCGCTTGCCAGGCGACTGTTCTAAACCACTGAGCTACCTGACGTTCCACGCTCACGATACTCTCCCCTCCATAGATCGTTCAGAGATGCTTGACTTTTGTTGCTTAAAGGTGCCTTTACATGGGAGCATCGAGCGTCGAGCGTTAAAGCGGTACCCAGTCAACATGCCATTTTCCGCAAGAACTACAAGTATACTTCTGGAATCTGATACGTTGATTGGCTAACGCTTTAACGCTCGACGCTGGAACGCTCCCATGTATTGGCATCTTAAGGTAGTTGTTTCCCAACTGTAGTAGTCAAAATTAAATTTTAATAAAAGGTTCAACAACCGATGAATTTTTTTAAGGGAAAATGAAAAAGATTTTTAAACATTATTGGTTCTCTTAGAATAGTAAAAATCGTTAAAATAAATGAAATGATAGAAAAAGAAACAATATGCTGAATTGCGTTGTAATCGCGGAACTATAAATCGTGGCAACATCGCATCTCTATTAGCTCTATGCGACGCAAACTATACAACGTTGCTACATCCGCAAAGCATGGTCGCGTATGGCGGTTACGTCCACTAGGTAATAAGCTCGCTCAGATTTTATAATAGCCCAAAATAATAATCTTTATTTGTTGCCACCGCAAGGTACAGAGAGAGTCTCTTCTATCCTCTATCCCTGAAGGCTAACTAACTGTCAAAGAAAATAATTCCCCAGGGCGGGAAATTAGCATCCTGGTTTCTTCCTAGCAGGTGTGAACACATTTGTCGGCGAGTGCATGGTAGCGTTCTAGTTGGTTGCGTTGGAACCTGATTGGTCTGCTCCTGTACGGTTGCCACACGCGAACGAAAAAGCAAAAACCACACTTATTTTTGCTGATTAATCATACTCTAATAATGTACGGTCAATTTCGTTGAGACTAAAGTATATACTTCTGTAATCAATTAATTTTGCCCAAATTTTCGTATTAATCCTTATCGTAGATCATTTACAGTTGACAAATACGCGTTTACGCATTTTACTTTTTATACGTCATTGTTACTTTTTATACATTGTTACTTTTTATACGTCAGCGCAATGTAAGATATCGAGAAAAAGAGTAAACTATAAGCGGTAATTTCTTAGGAACTATACGGTTAATCGAACTCATATTTAACACACATGCGTATTAATACCTAAATTAATTTTGCTACAAGTTTCAAGAAGATCTGGGACTTCACTGTTTTTGACCAAACTACCTTAAACTGACGATTGAACAGCATGCGGTGATTCCAGTGACTCAAACGATGTTCTTACGATTAATGTTTATATAATGTAACCTTATAATGTTCAAAGTATATTCCCAGACAACACACAATATTTATGATAAAGATTCATAAATATTTATATTTCAAATTACTTTTTAGAAATATTATATAAATACTTTACAAATATTTATATACATAAAGGAAAAAGTATCAAAATCTTTATTCAAAACATTATTAAAATTGAGGAAAATATTTACATACAATATTTATAGTAAACAAAAAATAAATATTTTGTAAATAGTAATATTTTGTAAATATTTCTATAAATATTATACATGAAAAAAATAAATGTAATTATTTATAATTATTAAATTAATGAAGAAATAAGAAAATTAAAATTTAAATTGATAACGTATATTAAAAAATTCTTAAAATCAAAGAAATTTATTTTGTTAAATGTAATTAAAAAAAAATATTCGTTAGATTTAAAAAAAATATGTAATAAGTATAAAGTAATATTTTTTAAATTTATAAAATAAGCTGTAAAATTATGAATTTCCAGAAAAAAAATAATTTCCTTACAAGGAGAAAATTAATTTTTTAAAATGTAAAAACTATGTTTAAATAAATATTTGCTTCTTTTAAAAGTAAATAAAGTACAAGTAAATTATTTTATAAATCTAAATAAATTATTTTCTAATATTAAAAGTATCTTTTTGTGTTTCAAATTAAAGTTTCTTTTATTATCAGAAAACAATTTATTTAAATTTACAAATGATTTATTAGTATTTTACTGACTTTTAAAACAAATAAATACTTTTTAAATAGACTTTTTACATACTTTTTAAACATATTTTTTACATTTAAAAGGATCTATTCTCTTCTTTAATAAATAAATAATTTGTTTCAATATTCATATCCGTACATATTAGGTAAATCAGTAAGTTCCGTCCGTTTTTTTTTTGCAAAAAGTATGGTTTTATTTAAGAAAGAAAATGAAAAAGTACATCAATCAAAATATTGTCCATCGTTAGCGATGACTTTTTCCCATCTTTCCGGCAGCAAGCGAATTCCGCGGCGAAAGAATGACTCATCTTTGGAAGCTATCTAGTCAGAGATCCATTTTTCGACGTCTTCATAAGAATTGAAGCGTTCCTCAGCAAGTGCATTGACCGAAACAAGTGGAAGTCGGAAGGGGTACAGTCTGGTGAATAAGCCGCATAGGGTAGCACTTCCCAATGAAGTGTTTCTAATGTGACAAGTTTTGTGACGTGACGCCGAGCGTTGAAGCAAAATCATTTTATGCTGTTTTGTTTTATATTCTGGTCGTTTTTCGTGCAATGTTCGGCTCAACGGATAATTTGTTCTCGGTAGAGATGCCCTGTGACTGTTTGACCAGATTTTAACAACTCATGGTACACAACACCCTTCTGATCCCACCAAATACAGAGCATTGCCTTCTTTTCATGGATATTCCGCTTTGGAATATCGACAATGTTGAGGATTGGCCGGAGTCGCAAATGGTTTTTCGATGTTTGGAATTGTCAAAATATATCCATTTTTCATCCCCAGTGATGACACGAAGCAAAAACTCCTTTCTTTGTTGCCTAGCAAGCAGAATTTCGCAGATGGTTTTTCGCCTTTCAATGTCTCTTAGCTTCAGTTCATATGGGACTCATTTTCCTTCCTTGTAGACCTTTCCCGAGGCTTTCAAACGATCGGAAATGACACAGATTGAACACCATTTAAAGCTTCTGCAAGTTGTTTTTGCGTTTAACATGGGTCTTCATCCACCAATGCCTGCAATTCTTCGTCTTCGAATGCTCTTGGCCGCTTAAAACGCTCTTTGCCCTCCACATCAAAATCATCACTTTTAAAGCGTCGAAATTATTTTCTGCATGTTTTATCGGAAGAAGCACTATCACCATAAACTTCTACAAGCATTCGATAAGCTTCAGCTGCAGTTTTTTTCCATTTGAAGCAAAAGATTAACATTTCGTGCAAATAAAGCTTATTTGATTCAAATTTCGATATTTTCGATGCAGTAAGAAACAATGTTATTGATACGAACGTATACCTTTATATACTGAATTTTATTGACAGATGGTTAAACTAAAAAATTAAGCTTGGTTTAGACATTAGAGTTACCGACAGTTTTGACTGTAGCTACTCACCGCTAGATGAACGGAACTTTCCAATTTACCTGATAGATATACCTATTGGCGAGTCGAGGACGTAGTAAGAGTAAAGAGAGTACGCAGTATATCCGCGATTATATTTCATAAAGTTTTTAAGAAGCAGTAGTTTCAGTTGGAAATTGATATATCATTTAATTAGCTTCGTACAACCCAATTATACTCACTTGACTTATATTCAGAGAAGGTAAATACTTAAAAGAGTGTATTAAACTGAGCTTAAAATCTCAGACGCGAAGGCCCATGGCGCCCTCAAAAGGAGACGCCAATGGGACCTTTGTTAACAAGAATTCTAACTCAACAATCGCCGGAAATATAATGGGCAAAAACGCAAAGAAAAACAAGGATTTATCCTTAACCAAGGAGACAAGTATGGATTGTAATCCAGATTCAGATACGATTTTGACAATCATAGGTGTCAGCAGTCGAACTATCGATGGACATACGGAGGCAAGAAAGAGAAAAATCTTTCCGGAAAGTAGTGTCTCACAGAACAAAGCAATTAAACACAAGGGCACAATCAACGAGGCTTTAACAACACCTACTCAAGAGGAAAATTTTTATGACGGATCATGTAGAGCTCCTTTTTATGTTTTGGTAAAGAAGACACTAAAGCCCGAAGAAACCAAAGAAAATAAGAAGATATCATCCTTAAAAATCACTAGAATATTATATAAATCTAACATCAGATCTAAGGTTTGCAACTCCCACAGTAAGAACATTTGGAAACTGACATTCGAATCCAGAACAAATGCCAACAATGCTGTGAACAACTCGTACCTTAAGGAAAGAGGTATGGATGCATTTATTCTAAGATTCATGTTATACCACAAGGGAGTAATAACTGGAATTCCTTTAGACGTCACTATGGAGGAAATTGTTACTGAAATCAATACGATTAATAAAAATTTGAAAGTATCTAACGCATTTAGGCTAAAGAGAAAGGACAAATCAGAGGGCAAATGGATTGATTCGGCCACTGTGTGCGTAGAATTCAAAGGTCAATTCATACCAGATTCGATTATTATATGGAAAACTATAATTCAAATCAAACCATCTGTCAGGATTTGTTTTAACTGTGGCCGATTAGGTCATATAGCCAAAATGTGCAGAAATTCCAAATGCTGTCTCAATTGTGCTGAAATTCATGACACAGAGAGAGGAAATTGCGATGCCAAGAAGAAATGTGTTAATTGCAGTGGAACTCACTTCGTAATGGATAGAAACTGTCCTGCAATCAAGAAAAGAAGAACTATAATAAGACGCATGGTATTAGACAATATCTTTTTTCAAGAGGCTAGAAGACTTATTAAGGGGAATACGGACAACCTGAATCTCAATCAAAAGGATATCATCCCACTAGTCAATAACTCCAACTACCCTGTACTACCGAGATCCAAAAATCTGCATACCTTTTCGGAAGGGCGCTCCATCCCAAACAAACTCTACAATAAATTATATCATTGAAGTAATGGAAAAAATCTTAGGCACTTTTTTAACTAACTTAACCAATCTTTTATCAGGTAAGATTAATATTACAATACAAGAGGTCCAAAACCTTATAAAATTGTAAAATTATTAACTATCTATACATATATAATGGCTTCTACAAAAATTAAAATTATACAGTGGAATTGCAAAAGTATAATTTTCAAAAGACAAGAAATTACGAAAATGTCTACCAGTACTGATATATTTTTACTTTCAGAAACTTGGCTAATGGAAGAAATGTTCTTTAACATTCGACATTTTGATATAATAAGGAAGGATCAACTGCATAAAAAGGGAGGAGGAGTAGCGATAGGGCTAAAAAAGGTATTAAATACACTACTCTCGACAATTTATATGATTGCGAGGGTAGATTGGAAGTTTGTGGGATTCGCCTGTATCTTGGGGATAATAATTTCTCTCTAGTATTATGCTACAAACCTCCCAGGACTCCATTGATAATGGCAGCTTCTTGGGAAAAATTTTTCTGTCAATTTCGGGGTAGAGTTATTATAGGCGGCGACTTCAACTCCCATTACAAGAGTTGGGGGGATTATACTATTAGGTGGTAAACTTAGTTCCTGCGGCTCACAGTTAGATGACGTTAGTTGTAGGTGTAATTTATTTTGACATCTGAAACTGGCTGCATTTTAGAGGTTAGACATTTGTCAATAAAATTCAGTGCGAAGAGATTCATTTAAGCGAGCAGTGCTATTTTTTCTTTTGATTAAATATGGAACGTGATAAGTTGTTTTTTCGACATGTGCTGCTTCATTACTTTGACTTGAAAAAAACTGCAGCTGCAGCTCATAAATTGCTTTTCGAAGCTTATGGCAATTATGCTCCATCGGAAAGAACATGCCAAGTATGGTTTCAGCGATTTAAGAGTGGTGATTTTGATGTCAATGATAAAGAACGCTCAGGCCAACCGAAAAAGTTTGAAGACACCGATTTGCAGGCATTATTGGACGAAAACTCTACTCAAACGCTCCAAGAATTGTCTGCAGCATTAAATGTTACTCACTTGGCTGTTTCCAAACGTCTACATGCAATGGGAAAAATTCAAAAGGAGGGAAAATGGGTACCACACGAATTAACCGCAAATGCCATTGCGAATCGCTTAAACATCTCTATTTCTCTGCTCGCCAGGCAGAAAAAGAAGAGTTTTTTGTGGCGCATAGTGACTGGCGATGAAAAATGGATATACTTCGATAATCCTAAACGAAGAAAATCATGGGTAGACCCTGGCCAACCATCGACATCCACACCAAAGAGAAATATTCATGGCCACAAAGCAATGCTTTGCATTTGGTGGGATATGCACGGCGTCGTTTATTATGAGCTACTCAGACCGAACGAAAGTATCACGGGGGATCGATATCAATCACAATTAAACCGTCTGAATGAAGCATTGTTGGAAAAAAGGCCAGCAGTAGCCAGCAATCGACGTAAAGTCATGCTTTTGCACGACAACGCTCGACCACACGTTGCCAAAGCCGTCAAAGAAACACTGATGCAGCTCGAGTGGGAAGTTCTCCCGTACCCAGCGTATTCACCAGACTTAGCTCCTTCGGACTATTACTTGTTCCGGTCGATGCAGCACGGCTTGGTGGATACACACTTCAGAAATTACGAGGATGTGCGAAAATGGATCGACGAATGGATTGCATCAAAAGACCAATCGTTCTATCGTCGCGGAATCTACGCGTTGCCCGAAAGATGGGAAAAATGTATAGCTAGCGAGGGAAAATACTTCGATTAATGTATTTTTTGCTTTTGATGTCGAAATAAATGAGTTTTTTAAACAAAAAACCGCAGGAACTAAGTTTACCACCTAATACCTGTCGATCCGGGGAAAACCTGGCGGAGGTCCTGAGTTCTCTTGATTTGGTGGTGGCAAATAATGATTTAGCCACATTTTTCGATACCATTCATAAGAAAGAATCGGTCCTAGACCTTACAATTTGTGACTATCAAACAAACCTAGAAATTACTTGGGAGGTGGACAGGGACCTGCACGATAGTGATCACTATCTAATAATTATGGAGTTTGATAATTGACTCCGATCATACAAAACTTTCAAATCTTCCAATAGATTGCACACTAAGACCACAGATTGGAGTAAATTCCAAGACTCTATAAATGCATCACTTGAATCATTGGAGTATAACAAAAATAACTTCTCTGATTGTTCAAGTAGGTATATAGCTTTCATGGAACTAATTAGGAACTCAGTTGAATCCGCCACGTTTTCCAACAATTTTAACTACAAACAAAAGAAGTGTAAATTTTTTAAGTCTAAACCTATTCCTCCAGCTCCGTGGTAAGATCATGAATGTGAAAAATTAATAAGAATCAGAAAAGCATCTTTGTTAAAATATAAAAGCATTAAAACTAGAGAGGACTTCCCTAACTTTAAAAAAGTAGAGGCTACTTGTAGAATTAGACTAAAAAAAAAAGAGCTTTAAAAAATGTTGTAACTCCCTGAGGAAAGATACTAATCCAAAATTCATTTGGAACACGGTCAAGGGATTTAAAAAACAGATATACCACTACTAACTCTAATAATCAATACAGTCCAATTAAAGAGAATGTAGTTAAGAGAATGTTATTGAATCTATTTCCCCCTTGGGTACAAAGGGAAACTATTAGGACCTTAACTTAGTTTCCGCCCAAAAAATACTGAGAAAAAGCATTTATTGTAAAAAATTTATTTAAATTATTTTAATGAAAGTATTTTCCATCACTTTCTACAACTTTTTGCCATCTTTCTGGCAACTGGGCGATACCATCTCGATAAAACGATGTTTGTTTCGAAGCAATCCATTCGTCCACCCATTCTCGCACTTCTTCAACATTTCGGAAGCGTGTACCACTCAAGCCGTGCTGCATCGATCTGAACAAGTGGTAATCAGAAGGCGCTATGTCTGGTGAGTACGCTGGGTGAGGAAGAGTTTCCCATTCGAGCTGCGTCAGTGTTTCTTTGACGGTTTTTCCAGTGTGTGGCCGAGCGTTATCGTGTAAGAGAATAACTTTGCGCCTGTTACTCGCTATTGCTGGTCTTTTTCGCAACAGCTCATCATTCAATTTGTTCAATTGACATTTGTAGACATCGGCAGTAACAGTTTCGTTTGGTTTCAGCAGTTCGTAGTACAGCACTCCTTGCTGATCCCACCAAATGCAAAGCATTACCTTATGACCGTGGATGTTCCGTTTTGGCTGCGATGTTGATGGTTGTCCTGGGTCTACCCATGATTTTTTGCGTTTGGGATTGTCGTAGTAGATCCACTTTTCATCGCCAGTCACAATACGCCACAGAAAACTCTTCTTTTTTTGCCTGGCAAGCAACGAAACCGTGATATTGAAACGGTTGTGAATGGCACTTTCAGACAATTCATGTGGTACCCATCTTCCTTCCTTTTGGATCTTTCCCATGGCGTGTAAACGTTTGGAAACAGCTGCTTCAGTAACTCCTAGCTCGTTTCCAAGTTCTTGTAACGTTCGAGCCGAGTTTTCATGCAATAATGCTAGCAATTCATCGTCTTGGAATTTTTTTGGCTGTCCTGAGCGTGGTTTGTCATTGACATCAAAATCATTACTTTTGAATCGTCTATACCACTCTTTACATGTTGTATGTGATGGAGCTCGATCACCATAACCTTCTTCAAGTAATCGATGAACTTCTGCTACACTTTTTTTCAAATCAAAATAGTGCAAAAGCACATGTCGAAAAAACACTTTATCGCGTTCCATTTTTCACAAAGCAAAAGAAATTGTTGTTTAGGAAAATAATTGTGTATGCTGACTGAATGTTATCGAGAAATGTCGAAATTAATCACAAACTACCTGTTTCGTTAGTAATGACTACTAGAACTGTTTGCATTGCCATCTAACATTTGCGGGCGGAAACTAAGTTAAGGTCCTAATATTTCGCTAAAGACAATTTCGATCTCTTTTTGGATCTGGCCTTTACCATGAATGAGCTGACATTTGTTGTCCGGAATTTAAGAAAGAACTCTAGCCCGGGTATAGACAGAGTGGATTACATTGTCATAGAGTCTCTACCCGAGGCAGATCTGATTTATCTTCTGGATATATATAACGAAATTTTTAATAGTCAAAGTTTTATCAAAGAGTGGAAAAAATATATTATGTTCTTCATCCCAAAAAGCGAAATTAATAAGTTCAGGCCAATCTTTCTGACTTTTTGTGTATTTAAAATCATGGAAAAAATGGTATACAATAGACTTAAGTGGTGATTGGAGTACTATTCTAAATTCAATCCCTCACAATATGATTTTCGAAAAAATAAATCGTGTATACCAGGTATGTAAATATGAAACCGGAACTTTTGTATAGAAAATACACGTTTATTGTATGAAAATGATAAAAAATATTTTATTCGAAGTATTGCCCATCGCTAGCTATACATTTTTCCCACCTGTCTGACAATTTGTGGATGCCACGCCAAAAAAACTGTTGCTCTTTTGAGGTAAACCAGTCATCGAGCCATTTTCGTACATTTTCATAAGAAGTGAAGCGCTGCTTAGCAAATGCGTGTCCCATCGATGCAAATAAATAGTAATCGGACGGAGCCAAGTCTGGTGAGTAAGCCGCAGGCGAAAGTATTTCCCAACTAAACGCCTCAATCGTTTCCTTGACCAGTTTTGCTGTGTGTGATGGTGCATTATCATGAAGCAAAATCACTTTGTGTTGCCTTTTTTTATATTCTGGTCGTTTTTCACGCAAAGCTTGATTCAAATCGATCATTTGTTGTCGGTAGCGTTCAGTATTAACGGTTTGGCCAGGTTTTAGCAGCTCATAATAGATCACACCCTTCTGATCCCACCAAACACAGAGCATTGTCTTCCGTCCATAGCGATTTGGCCTTGCAGTCGATGTCGATGGTTCGCCTAGAGTTACCTATGATCTTTTACGCTTAGGATTCTCAAAATATATCCACTTTTCATCGCTAGTCATTCGATGGAGAAATGACTTTCTTTTGTATCTGGCGAGCAGCATTTTGCAAGTGGTTTTTCGGTTTTCCTGCTGTCTTTCATTCAGTTCATGTGGAACCCATTTTCCCATCTTCTGGATCTTTCCCATGGCTTTCAAACGTATGGAGACGGCTTCTCGTGTCACATTTAATTGATCCGCGAGTTGTTGTTGCGTTTGAGTGTCATCCTCATCCAACAATGCTTGCAATTTGCTGTCTTCAAACTTTTTCGGTGGTCTTCCACGTTCTTCGTTTCTCACGTCAAAATCGCCACTTTTAAATTTTTTAAACCACTCAAAGCACTGTGATTTACCAAGAGCATGCTCACAGTAAGCTTCGACAAGCATTCGATACGATTCTGCAGCAGTTTTCTTCAAATGGTAACAGAAAATCAATGCTGTCCGCAAATCGTAGTTTCCAGGCACAAAATTCGACATGTTCAACGCTATTACAAACTATGCTGTTGTATGAAACTTGTATTGTTGTGAGTTGAATATGTTAATTTCATCGTCGAAATAAAGCGAAAAAACGCTCAGAACTTTTTACTTCACCAAATATCATACTAAGAATCATTGATAATTACTTATTATCCAGTATTTTTAATACTGAAAATAAGTAATTATCAATGATTCTTAGTATGATATTTCTATAAAGGGTTACCACTATCGATGATAATATTGTTCGACAATACAGAGCTCCAGGCATGATTCCTATCTTTACGATGGAAGCCTTGGCCATTAGAGAGGCATTATATACGGCACAATTTTCAAATCGCCGAAAAGTTAGAATTTTCTCAGATTCAAAATCTGTGCTATTTTCTTTAGTTTCTCCAGATTTTTCTGGTAAAATGAATCTCCATACTGCTTATTTGAGGAATGATATTAAAAACCTTGAAAGTAAAGGGTTTGAAGTAACTCTTGTTTGGATTTCAGCTCATATAGGAATATCGGAGAATGAGAAGGCGGATCGGTTAGCCAAAGAAGTTTGTACTAAGGGGTCGAATATCTTGTTTAAAATATTTCCTAATGATTTTAAGGGTTTGTGGAAGGAAAAACTCTATTCCGATTTTGACAGTTTGATTGAGAAATTCAAAGATATAAAGGGTAAAACCTACGTTCAATACTTTTGCTTTCCTGGTCGTTATCCATGGTTTGCGGACGTGGATCTAGGCAAAAAAGCAATTGTTTCTTTATGCAGACTGAGATCAAGTTACCTCGCTGAACGGATCCTTGCACAGATTTGAAATAGTAGACTCTCCTTATTATCCTGTTTGCAATACAATAGAAACTCCGAATCATATTATTTGGCAATGCCTTCGCTTTGAAGAACTAAGGCAAAAAATGATTAAAAATGGGATATCTAGTTTTATCCCTCCCTTGACCGGTGCAGTCGATTCTGGTCTCATTGAATTTAACTAGTTACACTTTTCTAGAAAATTTTATCTCTAGTATAGGCATAAACATCTAGACTATTGATCTAGTAACGGTTCTTTTTTTTTTAGACTTACACATGTTTTTGTAATAACTCATACTTTAACATTAATAATCCTGCTACAATTTATGTTGTAACTTATCTAACTTGAACGACATCTGTGATGACAAACATTACATTTTCTATGCGCTTTATTGATCTAGTTAATAGACATAAGATTACTAAATCTAAGATTCCTTGTTTTAAAATTTCTAAATTTAAGGTTTTTAGGTTTTTAGATTTAGATTTAGAGTTAACCCTTATAGAAATATCATACTAAGAATCATTGATAATTACTTATTTTCAGTATAAAAATACTGGATAATAAATAATTATCAATGATGCTTAGTATGATATTTCTATAAGGGAAGATTATAATTTATATGTTTCAATAATATTGTATAATACTCTTGAGAAGACTGTGTACTCGCTTCTGCGATTGTATTACAAGGATCGGATAGGCTTAGCACCTAGACCCGTACACTTTTTTGTACACCCTTTATTTTTAATAAAAAAAATATAGATATACCATATGTATACAATATAAAGCGTCTCCCAGTCAAAGTGACAGTGGCGCAGTAGGTAAAGTGAACGACTCAAGAAATTAGAGATCACAGGTTCGAATCTTGGTAATGGGTAAACAAATATTCGAAGTATCCCAGCAAGCAAAATGCTGGCAGCATTCTAGTAGTATGCCGGCAGATTGAATCATGGTTATGCAGCAGATTTCAAGCAACTGTGTCCTCATTAAGCTTCATTTTCTCTGCAACGTGTTGCCGATAAAGTGTGCCGGCAGAAATGTAACAGAAATATATCATTATTTGCCCTAATAATATAATTGTAAAAATATGTTCCACGCATAGCCTGATTTCTATATCAATGACGCGACAAGTGCGATAGAACCCTTATAGAAATATCATACTAAGAATCATTGATAATTACTTATTATCCAGTATTTTTAATATTGAAAATAAGTAATTATCAATGATTCTTAGTATGATATTTCTATAAGGGAAATAGAACACGATTTGCTGTCATGGTATGATAATAGAAATATAGAAGATATATCACACAACGTGCTACATCATGCCCTTATAGAAATATCATATTAAGAATCATTGATAATTACTTATTATCCAGTATTTTCAATACTGAAAATAAGTAATTATCAATAATTCTTAGTATGATATTTCTATAAGGGTGTACTAACGACAGAAATAAGGCAGAAATCGATCATGACGTGCTTTCAAACGTGAGGACAAAAACGCAGCAGAAATCGATCATGACGTGCCGCTCGAACGTAACAACAGAAACGCAACAGAAATTGATCATGGGTGCGTTCCGTTTCCACGCATGATGCGCATGAAACGCAGCGTTAGAGTGACAGAGATACGAGAGTGAGATAAAAAGAGAGGGAGAGCACTCGGGTGAGGTTGTCGAACCTAGGTTAGGTTAGTTCTCGAACGCATGAGATCGCATGGACTGCACTACCTCGGAGCTGAGGCAGTTCATGCGTTCGAGAACTAACCTAACCTAGGTTCGAGAACCTCACCCGAGTGCTCTCCCTCTCATTTTATCTTACTTTCGTATCTCTGTCACTCTAACACTGCGCTTCATGCGCATCATGCGTGAAAACGGAACGCAGCCCATGATGCGCGCCCGAAAGCAACGGTAAATACGAGGCAGAAATGCCCTGATGGAAAAATTTTGCTGAAATTATAATGAAACTTGCTGAAAACGTAATGAAATGTACTGAAATTTGGCTGAAAAACTCAATCAATTGACCCACGTTCATTATAATTTCAGCGATATTTATCGAAAATCAGCGAAATTTCAGTGAATTTCAATAAATTTCAGTAGAAAATCATTGAAATTTAAAATCAAGAAAAATATCCCATACAGCATAGTAATATTGAATCAATTTTCTTCATGTTTCATATAACTGCTAGGAACCGAAGATTATCAAGCACACTTTAAAACTTTCGCGACCTCCCTCGATAATTTCGAATCCAAAGCGGTTATGCCCGGTCACCCACCCTTATAGAAATATCATACTAAGAATTTCTGGTGAATACTGATAATAAAATCACTGTTAAATATTGATAGTAATCAAATACTGAGAATTATTATGCAAAAGTGAAAAATGAGAAAATCATAATGTTTACAAAAATATACTTATATTCCTAATATTCTCATGTCTCATAAACTAACTAGATATCGAAGATTGTCAAAACACATTCCAAACTTTCGTGAATCCTCCTGCGATAATTTCGATCCCAAGCGGTATAAATACCACCGGTCACCAATCCATGTCCTGACTCCGTTGAAAGTGTTGCTTAACCTGACAATCGAGCGGCACGCGGCGATTCCCAATGATTCCAACGATATTCTTACGATTAATGCATATATAATGTATCCTTATAGTGTTCACAGTATATTATAACATACTTAG
>NW_022639592.1:176536-180080 GCF_010583005.1 Odontomachus brunneus
AATAAGTAATTATCAATGATTCTTAGTATGATATTTCTATAAGGGTATTAAATCTAAAGAAAGTATTTTCTCCGAAAAAACGGTATAAGAAGTATAAAAAATATGCAATAAGACAAATTAATGATTGCCACTAACGAGTGCTATTCTAAGTACTATTCTGTAAGTATATATTATATATATTTATTACCATTCAGCTATATACATAAAATAGATAGCCAAGAAGGGGACTTGGTTTACATAAATAACAACTAAATCACACATTCCACACATCCTCCATTCTTCCATCCTTTTCCATTCTTCCATACTTTACATGTATCTACATCACTCTCTCCTCTCTTTTTTCTCCTTTATCCTTCCCTTATTCTTTCCTTTACCCCTTTTCTCCTTATCCTTTTTCTTTTTCTCTTTCTTTTTCCTTAATCTTACTCTTCCTTTCCCTCCATATTCTTTTTAACACTTTCCCTTTAGTCTCATCGATTTCATCATCCCATATCCTTTCTTTTCCCCTACCTTCCATACTATCCATCTCCCCGAACCATCTCTTTTCCCACTCACATGTATACATATAATGATTCATCTCATCTTGCTCCTTCCCACACATTACACACCTTCTCTCTTCCTCTTCTAACCAATACTTATTTTTTAACTCCAGATTACCATACCTTAGCTTAATAAGCGCCCTCACTTCTCCCCTCGCCTTTGTTCCCATCCTTATCAGACTGCTCTTTTCCAAATACTTATGTCCCTCCCCTTTCTTATATCTTTATACCTTTTATTATACTTAGCTTCCCTTATCTTACTTTCTATCCACTGTTTTTGCACGTTTCTTTCTCTTTTTACTATCTCTCCTTCCATTCCCTCTTTAACTCTTTCTACACCCCATCCATTCCTATTATAATATCTTTCCCTTTCCTTCCCATATAAATCTTTCCCTCCACTTTCTTCCTTTTCTTCCCAACACTTTTTTATTAGTCTCTCTTCGCTACTGTTCCTAATTTTTTCTTCATATCTTTTCGCCCTTATACCCCATCCTATCTTCAATTTTTCCATCCCTAGCTCATACATAATAATATACCTCGGCGTACAAAAATCCAATCTAAAAATCCACCTTACATAATCCATCATGATTCTTTCTAATTTCTCTTTTTCCTCCCACTCCCATACTTCTACACCATACGACATCACACTTTGTATCAGATATCTAAATAATGTCCATCTCCTTAAAAAGTCATCTCTGCATATCCTTTCTCCCAAACCCCAAACCTTATTCAAAGCTACTCTGCCTTTCTTATACAAATCATTTATATGCGCCTTATAATTCCCTGTCTGATTAAAAGTAAATCCTAAGTACTTAAACTCCTTTACCTCTTCAATTCCTTTATCCTTCCATTTCCATTTTTCTTTTCTTTCCCTACCTTTCCTATTAAACACCACTATTTTCGTTTTATCCGTAGACAACTCTAGACTTCTTTCCTTTAAAAATTTCTTCAACGTGTCCATCATATCTATCATCGCTACCCTGTTCTTTGCTACCAACACAATGTCATCCGCATACGCTATATTCCATATTCTATCTTTACCTAATTCTATTCCCCCTATACCTCTCCTTTCCAACATCTTATCTAAGTCCGCAATATATATACTAAATAATAACGGGCTCAACGCACACCCTTGTCTTACTCCTTTTTTGGTCCAGAAATTGTCCGTAAATCCATTCCTTGTTTTCACCGTCATCTTCGTCTCTTCATATATACTCTTCACCCTTTCTATCATCCTTTGATTTAACCCTTTACTTTCCATTATTTCCCATAACTTCTCTCTATTAACATTGTCAAAAGCTGCTTTAATGTCCACAAACAAAGCATATAACCTCTCCTTTCCTCTTCTTTCTCCTTTCCTCTGTACCAAATGATTCAACACAAAAATATTATCTATCGTCGATCTTCCTTTCCTAAAACCCGCTTGACTCTCTGGCAGTATCTTTTTCTCTTCCACCTCCTTCTCTAATCTTTTCCTTAATACTTCCGCGTATATCTTATATGCCGTACACAACAGCAATATCCCCCTATCGCCACCACATCCACCATATCTCCTTTCTTATATAACGGTACCACAATACTTGTCCTCCAATCTCCTGGAATATCTCCTTCCTCCCATATCTGTCTCATCAACTCCACCAAACTTCACCCCTTCCCCTGCATACATCCATGCCTCCATGGGGACTCCATCCTTTCCAAATGCCTTCCTCTTCTTCATTTTCCTCACCGCCTCCTCTATTTCCCTTTCCTCCAGTTCATCTTCTTCTTTTCCTTCTTGCCTTCCTCTCCTCTTCATCCCTTCTTCCTTTTCCTCTTCCCCATCTAATAATCCTTTAAAATACTTTCTCCATTCCTCCTCTCCAATTTTATTCTCCATTTCTCTTCTCTTTTTTCTCTACCTATTTATATATTTCCACACCTCCGTTTCTTTTCTCAACATCCTCAGTTCTTCCTCTTCTTTCCTTCTTCTCTCCCTCTGTTTTCTCTCTTGCATTTCTTTCATCTTCTTCTTTTCCTCTATATATTGCGCCCTCCTTATTTTTCCGCTCCTCCATTTTTTATAACACCTCTTTACCTTCCTCTTCTCTCTTTTACATTCATTATCCCACCAATCCTTATCCCCCAATTTCCACCTTCTTATCTTCATCTTTTTCCTCACCATCGCTCCTAGTATCTTCTCTTTAATTCCCTCCCATTTCTTCTCCACTGTATTTTGACTTTCTTCCAGCACGAAATCCTCAGTTTCCTCTTTAAATTTCTCCCTATCCTCCTCCTTCCAACTTATAAATTCCTTCTCCCCTCCTCCTTCCTTGTTCTCTTCCTCTCCTCCCTCTGTTGCTCTTCCTTCTTCATCCTCTTCCTCTATTCTTAATTCCAGTGGCATATGATCCGACTCTACTCTACCTCCAATTACAAAATCTTTTGTCTTACAATACATTTCCTCACTTACAATTACATAATCTATCACTGTATTCCCTCTGGCGCCTACATATGTAAATTCCCCTTCCCAATCCCCTTTATAATCTCCATTTAATACATACCATCCTTTTTCCTGTACCCATTCTATTAATCTCCTCCCACCCTTTCCTATAATTTTATCCTTACTTCTTCTACCATCTCCTTCTCCCCCCATTTCATTGTTCTTTAACTCTCCTATCCTAATATTAAAATCCCCTCCTATTATTATTTTCCCATTTTCTCCATCCTCCACCATCCTATTCAAACTCTCTTCCAACCTTTTCCATCCTCCCTTATTATATATGGATATAACTATTACCGCCTCTCCTTTCTCTTTTATTTCTGATATAATTATCCCTTCCTCCCTTTTTTTAATTAACTTTCCTTCCTTCTCCCCCCATCCTTTCCTTATTCCTATAATCATCCCTCCCATCGCCCTCCTTTTCCTTTTCTCTCTCACTGCCCTACTATATTCCCACTGATGTGACACTGGTAGCTTTTCCCTTATCCTTTCCCACCCTTTATCATCCACCCATGTCTCCATCAAG
>NW_022639592.1:180090-180313 GCF_010583005.1 Odontomachus brunneus
AGGTTAATGCTTTTAATCTTAACAGTACTTTGCGTAAATATTTCATCACTTAGAAAAGTATTATATAAGTATTATATAAGTATTATATATTAGTATTTAAATATTGACAATGTTCTGCGTAAGTATTTTATTACTGGACGAAGTATTACATATCAATATTTAAATATTGAAATCAATCATAAGGTAGGATTTGTAACATTAAATATTGAAATACTTGAGTACT
>NW_022639592.1:180357-180630 GCF_010583005.1 Odontomachus brunneus
CTGTATTTGAATCACAGAATATTACTAAATACTGTACTTTTAATACTGAAAATAAGTAATTAATCAATGATTCTTAGTATGATATTTCTATAAAGGCATCCATGCCTCACTTTGTTAAAGGTGTGCCTAAACCTGATGATCGCGCGGCACGCGGTGATGCCAATGACTCCAACGATGTTCTTACTTTATACTTATATAATGTGTACTTATAGTGTTCACAGTATATTATAACGTATCTAGCAAATACGCGCGTTGATTCGCCAATATATTTTA
>NW_022639592.1:180640-182049 GCF_010583005.1 Odontomachus brunneus
ACCAATTCCTGCACAATTCCAAAACATAATCTTTCTTTCCTTTCCATCCCCTACTTCTTTTAACCTACCTTTATCTTCTCTTTTATCCCCCCTCCCCTCCTTTTTCTTTTTCTCATTTCCTACCTTCTTTCCTTCTTGGCTTGTTAAAAAATCCTCCTTTTCTTGCCCTCTCTCTCCTCTCTTCCCCTTTATCCCCTCCCCTATTTTCTCTCCCCTTCCTTCCCTCTCCATTACCTTCTCCCAATTCATCCATCTCTCATTAATCCTTACTTTACAAATCCTACCTTTACCTCCATACCTTTCCTTCTCTTCTCTCTTGCCCAGACTCCTATTCTTTCTTGTCTTTTCCTATCTTCCCAGCTTAAATCATGCTCAATAAATACCTTCTCCCCTCTCAATTTACTTTTCTTTTCCATTATTTCTCTTTTCTTTTCTTCATTTTCCATTTTTGCTATATATACTCCTCCACTCCACCTACCCCTCACAACCTTACACTCTATCTCTAATTTTTCTTTCAAAAATCTTTCTATTTCCTCTTTACTCCCTTTACCTTCTCCCCTTATTCCCCATCCCTTTATAGCTATGTTACTTCTTCTTTCTTCCCTTTCTTTATCTACTACTATCTTTTTTAACTTTTCCACCTCTCTCCCACTAAGCCCCCCAGAGCTTCTCGTTACATTTAAGTCTCCATATCTACTACTCGCTCTACTACCACTATCTTTACTTCCCTTTTCCTCTGCTCCCTTCCCTACCTCCCCTCTCTCACTATCCCTCTCCCCCCCCCCAATGCCACACCTTATCCAACCTTTCTGTTAATTTCTCTATTTTATCTTCTATCTCCTCCCTCCACGCCTCCCACCTCCTCTCCCACAACTCTCTATACTCCATCCTTTCCTCTTGTAATTTCTTAATTTCTTTTTTTACCTGTTCACTCATCCTTACCCTTTCCTCCTGTAATTTCTTCAAATCCTTCTTTACCTGCTCTTCCACTTCCTTCCTAACCTGCACCATTATCTCTCTCCTCCACCTCTCCATTTGATCACCTTCCTTTCCTTCTATTTCCTTATCCTCCTTACTCATTTCTTTAAACACCACTCTTTTTCCATTACCTTTCTCCTCTGTAACTATTTTCCTCTGTCCTTCCTCTATTTTTTCCTCTCACCCCTTTCCCCACCCCACTCCTTACTCCTGCGTCCATAACCTCCAAAACTCCCAACCTTTATCTTGCCTCCAACTCCACTTCTCCTTCCCCCCCACTTATCACCTCCACTTATCCACCTACAATACTGTTTTCCCTACCTGATTTCCTTTTCCTTACCTTACCATCTACTTTCCTATATTATTTACGCACGCACTTATCTAAACTCTTATTCTACGCACATACACACTCATGCACGCCACCTAACCAA
>NW_022639592.1:182059-182917 GCF_010583005.1 Odontomachus brunneus
TTTATACTTATATAATGTGTACTTATAGTGTTCACAGTATATTATAACGTATCTAGCAAATACGCGCGTTGATTCGCCAATATATTTTATTTAATATCTCTAAAATTTATGTGGTTATTTGCAAAATGACTTCGACCATTCTTTTCAGTTTAATGTTTTTTTGTTATGCATTTTTTGTTATTGATACAGCTTACATCAGACTCTGTATAATAGAGAATATTTTGAAATAAAAGAATATTCTTCATGGTTTGCACAAAATTGCTTAAACGCATTTTAATTTTATATATAAACAATAAGAAAAATATATGATTATAGTATATTGTAATATAATATGAATAATACATATGTATTAATATAATAAAATTTAATAATAATTTATTTTATTATTATTATTATTTTTATATATCAATAATATAATTTTCAATGTTCCTCAAATATAGTTACAACATTGCAAAATATTGTAGTTT
This sequence comes from Odontomachus brunneus, assembly GCF_010583005.1. NCBI lineage: Eukaryota > Metazoa > Arthropoda > Insecta > Hymenoptera > Formicidae > Odontomachus > Odontomachus brunneus. The sequence goes on from NW_022639592.1 coordinate 182,527, forward strand.
TTGTTTAATATGCATTCAACATTGTATCTGGTTATCAATGTTGAAAAATCAACATAAATTTCATGCAGAAAAATATCCGCACTTCTATCTTCAATGTTGCATCAATGTCTCATCAACGTTCTTTCAATGTTTTGTGCTGTATGGGTATTATTTAGCATGTTTATCATTGTTGTGTTAGCACTGTCCATACGGATATTTGGGAGATGAAAGGCAAAAATTTATATTTATATACATATATGTTTATGTGTCTAAAGTATTTGTATTATAATAAATATGGACATTTTCACTACAATAAGTATGGTACTTCTTTAAATTTGTAATAATTTTTTTAAAGACACACGTACATCTAATTAAATAGACTATCTTTATAAATAATATTAAATTTCATATA
>NW_022639592.1:182927-183078 GCF_010583005.1 Odontomachus brunneus
TGTTATGCATTTTTTGTTATTGATACAGCTTACATCAGACTCTGTATAATAGAGAATATTTTGAAATAAAAGAATATTCTTCATGGTTTGCACAAAATTGCTTAAACGCATTTCAATTTTATATATAAACAATAAGAAAAATATATATGAT
>NW_022639592.1:183088-185065 GCF_010583005.1 Odontomachus brunneus
TTTGCACAAAATTGCTTAAACGCATTTTAATTTTATATATAAACAATAAGAAAAATATATGATTATAGTATATTGTAATATAATATGAATAATACATATGTATTAATATAATAAAATTTAATAATAATTTATTTTATTATTATTATTATTTTTATATATCAATAATATAATTTTCAATGTTCCTCAAATATAGTTACAACATTGCAAAATATTGTAGTTTTTGTTTAATATGCATTCAACATTGTATCTGGTTATCAATGTTGAAAAATCAACATAAATTTCATGCAGAAAAATATCCGCACTTCTATCTTCAATGTTGCATCAATGTCTCATCAACGTTCTTTCAATGTTTTGTGCTGTATGGGTATTATTTAGCATGTTTATCATTGTTGTGTTAGCACTGTCCATACGGATATTTGGGAGATGAAAGGCAAAAATTTATATTTATATACATATATGTTTATGTGTCTAAAGTATTTGTATTATAATAAATATGGACATTTTCACTACAATAAGTATGGTACTTCTTTAAATTTGTAATAATTTTTTTAAAGACACACGTACATCTAATTAAATAGACTATCTTTATAAATAATATTAAATTTCATATATCTTTTAATCTACAAGCAAATATTATATGCTAATTAACGATTGCTCTAAATATAATATTACATACAAATTAAAAATTGTATGAATTAATCTTGAAACATAATGAAGAAATCAGATTTCCATATGATTTCAGTAAAGTTCAATATATTTCAGTATTTTTCATCGATATTTCAATGAGACGATTTTCATATTCTAATATGTAGAAAAATAAAAAAATTACATTTTAATACATTAGTCAATTATCATCAATTATCAGCGAAATTCAGCACGATTTCGTTATTTAGTCAAAACTTTTCACGAAATTTTTCATTGATCAATAAATGAGATAAGTATAAGTACATTAAGTACTTATTTACAATTCATTATAAATTGTAATTCTTTCATCAAGTTTCAGCGTAATTCAACAAAATTTTTAAAATTATTGAGAAATGTTTTTACGAATTTTTTTCATCAATATTTCAGCAAAGTTTTAATACAATTTACTCAGTTTTCATTACAATTCAGTAAGTTTCATTAAATATTTCATTAAATATTTCATTAAATATTTCATTAAATATTTCAATATTTTTTCATTACTTTTCATCAATGTTTATTAAAAATTCATTGTTTTTCCACACTTTTCACTATAATTTATAATGAAAATCATGATTCATGATGATATATTTTTAGCAATTTTTCAGTAACTTTCATTTCTTATTTCGACGATTTCATTGTATTTTCAACAATTTCATTGTATTTTCAGCAAATTTTTTCTATCAGGCCCTTATAGAAATATCATACTAAGAATCATTGATAATTACTTATTTTCAGTATTAAAAATATACTGGATAATAAGTAATTATCAATGATTCTTAGTATGATATTTCTATAAGGGGTGTATATGGTATATCCATATACGAAAACATATGATTTATTTAAAAGAAGAGAATAGATTTTTTTAAAATATATGTTTTAAAAAATATGTGGAAAGTATATTTAAAAAATATTTATATGTTTTAAAAGTAAGTAAAATAAATTATATATATTTTGTAAATTTAAATAAATTTTTTTCTGATAATAAAAGAAACTTTAATTTGAAACATAAACAAGTACTTTTAATATTAGAAAATAATTTATTCAGATTTATAAAATGATTTACTTGTATTTTATTTACTTTTCCCTTATAGAAATATCATACTAAGAATCATTGATAATTACTTATTATCCAGTATTTTTAATACTGAAAATAAGTAATTATCAATAATTCTTAGTATAATATTTCTATAAGGGTATAACGTCTTAAAAACATATTATTGACGTTTAGAGACGTCATAAAACGTCATTAAGTCTTCTAACATGTCGTCATCGATCTGTGACATTAGACTATCA
>NW_022639592.1:185075-185314 GCF_010583005.1 Odontomachus brunneus
AACATGGATTGGTGACCGGTGGTATTTATAATCCGCTTGGGATCGAAATTATCGCAGGAGGATTCACGAAAGTTTGGAATGTGTTTGACAACCTTCGATATCTAGTTAGTTTATGAGAGATGAGAATATTAGGAATATAAGTATATTTTTGTAAACATTATGATTTTTTCATTTTTTACTTTTGCATAATAATTCTCAGTATTTGATTACTATCAATATTTAACAGTGATTTTATTATC
>NW_022639592.1:185324-185711 GCF_010583005.1 Odontomachus brunneus
ATATATTTTGTAAATTTAAATAAATTTTTTTCTGATAATAAAAGAAACTTTAATTTGAAACATAAACAAGTACTTTTAATATTAGAAAATAATTTATTCAGATTTATAAAATGATTTACTTGTATTTTATTTACTTTTCCCTTATAGAAATATCATACTAAGAATCATTGATAATTACTTATTATCCAGTATTTTTAATACTGAAAATAAGTAATTATCAATAATTCTTAGTATAATATTTCTATAAGGGTATAACGTCTTAAAAACATATTATTGACGTTTAGAGACGTCATAAAACGTCATTAAGTCTTCTAACATGTCGTCATCGATCTGTGACATTAGACTATCATTTTGACGATATTTTCACGATATTTTTAATCATTCTTT
>NW_022639592.1:185721-195176 GCF_010583005.1 Odontomachus brunneus
GTTAGTTTATGAGAGATGAGAATATTAGGAATATAAGTATATTTTTGTAAACATTATGATTTTTTCATTTTTTACTTTTGCATAATAATTCTCAGTATTTGATTACTATCAATATTTAACAGTGATTTTATTATCAGTATTTACCAGAAATTAAGTACTGGCCAAAAAATTACTGAATTACTGGTAATATTTAATCATTAATAATTTTTCAGTATTTCTTAATATGATATTTCTAAAAGGGATATTTACATACAAATTGTTTAATTTATTGTTATTCACAGTTATTTATATTTTGTGGAATTAATTATATAGTTTTATATAATAGAGCAAAGAAAAGGAATTGGTGTTAAAATAGTTTTTCATATATAAATGTTCACTTGTATCAATAATAAATAGATTTATGCGAAGTATATTTTATCTCCAGATAGCTAAATCTGCGCGAGCAGATTTTGCGCAGAGTCTGTTAATAATATCTGTGACAAAAAGGCAATAGATTGCACACAGTATCTGTTTATCAGATTCTAACAGCAGATTGGAGACAGTTTGCTCGCAGAGTCTACTGACAGACTCTAACGACAGCAGGATCTGCGCGCATTCTGCTGCCAATCTGCCGTTAGAGCCTGTTCAGCAGACTCTGTCGACAATCTAACAGCAGATTGGGGACGCAGATGTCTATGGATCTGTCGACAGATTCTGCTCGAATCTGTCACCAACCTGACGTCAGTCTGCGCACAAATTGCTTACTGAGTCATTAAGTTTGTATTCATGTTTCTAAAATCCATATACCCCCCTTATAGAAATATCATACTAAGAATCATTGATAATTACTTATTTTCAGTATTAAAAATACTGGATAATAAGTAATTATCAATGATTCTTAGTATGATATTTCTATAAGGGCAGGGTAGCCAAATCTGCTCGAGCAAATTTTGTCCAACACTTGACTACAAATTTTGCTGCCAAAATGTCATCAAATTGGACACAATATCTGCTAAATCAAAGGTTATTGGCAAATTGGCGCTAAATACCGAGCAAGGTTTGTGCGGCGCAGTTTGACGTCAAATTGATGCCAAATACCGAACAAAGCTTGGTGAAATCTAACGCCGAATTGACGCCAAATTGACCGACCAAGGTTTGTGTGGCGCAGTTTGGCGTCAAACTTTGCTCGATATTTGGCGACAATTTGGCGTTAGATTTTGTGACCAAGCTTTGCTAACAAAACCTAAGCATATTGCGGACGCAGATGGCATCAGATTTGCCGTCAAGTTTTGGCCATATTTGGTGTCAATTTGGCGACAATTTGATACCAAATTGTTTGCTGGATAGTTCTAACAAACTCAATCGCATTATTTGAAAGTCACTTATTCTTGAATTACATATTTGAAAGTGCGCTTTACTTATATTTGAAGTTCAGTTAGAACAGTATATACCCAGCGAAAAATGATTCGTTGATTGACGTTAAAATGACATCAAATAGACGTTGAAATCGTCAAACCAACGTCATTTGATATCATTTTGACGTCAATCAAAAATCATTTTTCACTAGGTATATAGATATCACAGATATGAAGTCTTAAATAGCTCAATGGAAAGGCGGTTGTCTGGCAAGCAGAAGACCCGAATTCGATCCCAGCCCCATTCGATCGAGTCTGATGTTTTTTATCTCATATGGCATTAAAAGCATTAAGACATCTACAGATACATACAAGCATATCCGACCAAAGTTTCTCATCTTTCTTTCGTGTGGATGCAATAAAATTAAATCCGAAGAAATCTTTTTGAGTTGAAGTAATTCTATATGAATACTTTAAGAAGTTCTGAGGAACTCCAATAATAGTGCATAACTTCCTAAATCATTCTTATAGTATTCTTCCATGAATTTCTAAGAAAGTACAATTCAGAAAAGGAGAAAACTTTAGGAACATTTAAAGGATTCATCGTGCTATCTGCGAAGTGATGGCAGCCTTTTTGGATGTTTCATCTGCATATGACAACGTAAAAAGATATCTTGATTCAGATTTTTATGAAAGAAAAGTGTCCGGTTAAAATTGTAAAGTTTATAGATGATTGGATTATTTGGAGAAGAGTAAAATTTTTAATTAGTAACGATGAGGAAGAGAATAGAGATGTGTTTCAAGAATTATCGCGAGGAGTTTTAAGTCCACTTTTACATACAATATACACAAAAGGAATAACGAAGAAAAAGAAAAAAGATTGTGGGTTACAATTTGCTGATGATATAGCTGTTATAATAGGGACTTGGTTAGATGGCGTGAGTGCAAGTGGATGTGCAAAGCGTAAGAGATAATTTTGAGCGTGTGTAAAATATATTGTAAAGTAAAAGATAAGATTAAATATAAAATTATAAGAAAGATAAAGGAGATCTGAAGGTAGGGAAGAGAAGGTGACAAAAAAAATAAGGTAGGAGGAAAGATAGAGCGGAGAATAGGCTAAGAATAGGTTTATGATTATGGCGACAAGAGAAAGGGTAGGTGCGGGAAAAGTGGGGAAGGGGAAGATAGAAGAAGGACAAAGGAAAATAATTACAGAAAAAAAAGGAAATGGGAAAAGGGTAATGTTTAAGGAGATTGAGGCAATGATAGAAAAAGAGGACAAGAATCAAGAGATAGAGAAGAGGGAGGAGAAGTAGCAGAGAGAATTGGAGAGGAAAGAAGTAGTAGAGGTAGTTGATCAGGAAAAAGGTAGGTGAACAAGTAAAAAAGGAGATAAAGAAAATGTAGGATGATAGGGATGCATATAGAGAATATTTGGATAAAAGGTGGAATGCGAGGTTGAGAAAAATATAGGATAAGATAGAGGCATTGAATGACATATTGGATAAGATATGGCATTGGGGAGAAGAGAGGAGAACAGAGGAGGAGGAAGAGATAAATAGTTTAAGGGAAGGAAGAAGTGAATATAATAGTAGCAGAGCTAGTAGTTGGTTTAGAGGGCTGGATATAACGGGAAGCTCAGGAGGGTTTAGTGAAAGGGAAGTGAACAAAGTGAGAAGAATGGTAGTAGAAAAGGAATGAGAAGAGAGAAAATGCAACATAGCGATTAAAGAGATGGGAAAGATGGAAGAGGGTAAGGATAATAGAAAAGCGATAGAGGAATTTTTAAAAGAAAAGTTAGATGTGGTATGTAAGATAATAAGCTGTAGGATGAGTAGGAAGGTGATTATTGCAAAGATGGATAAGGAAAAGAGTAAAAAGGAAATTATGATAAAGAAAAGTAGGCTGAAAGGGGAAAGAATTTTTATAGAAAATGATTTATGCTGGGAGGATAGAAAAAGGCAGGAAAGGATAGGGAGATGGGCTAGGGAGCAGAGGGGGAAAGGATTGAAAGTGAAGATGGGATTTGTAAAGATGAGAATAAGGAGTAGATGGCTAAATTGGGAGGAGATACAAAAGGAGAGGGAAAAGGAAGAGGAAGGAAATGAAAGTAGACAGAGTGAGGAAAAAGATGGGGAGAGGAGTAAGCGAAAGGATTTTGTATAAGCCAGGAAGGAGATGAAGGGGAATACAAAAAATTGAAAGGGAGGGGAGAAGTAAAAAGGAAAGGGAAAAGGAAAGGGGAAAAAGGAAAAAAAGGGAGGAGAATAAGAGAAGAGAAAGGAAGGTAATATTTTGTAACTATGCAGGAGTAGGAAATAAAGATAGAGAATTCTGGGAGTTTATAAGAGGGTATGATTTTATTAGTCTCATGGAAACATGGATGGATGAAAAAGGATGGGAAAATATTAAAAGTAAGTTACCAGGGTCATATGTATGGGAATACAGGGCAGCAATTAAAGAAAAGAGGAAAGGAAGGGCTATAGGAGGTTTTATTATAGAAAAAAGAAAGGACTGGAGAGAAAATGAGGATAAGATAATTAGTAAAAAAGAGGAAGAAATAATTATGTCAGAAATAAAGGCAAAAGGAGAAGAGATAACAATATTTTCAGTATGTAATAATGTAGGATGGAAAAGGATGGAAGAGAGTTTGGATAAATTACTGGAGGATAAAGAGAGGGGGAGGATAATTATAGGGGGTGATTTTAATATAAGGACAGGGAAGAGTAGAAAATGAATGGGAAGAACAAGGAAGGAGAAGTACAGACAAAAAGATTGGAAATGAAGGCAGGAAATTAATTGCCCAGTAAGCAAATTGAGCGCAGATTGGCAACAAATTTGATCAAAAGCCTACAGCAAAATAGCTATCTGTGTCTATATTAGGCTACGGTTTTGGCGACAGATCTTGCTGTCGGGCAATTGGTGCCTAATTTGCAGCAAAAACCGCGCAAAGCTTGCAGCGCAGCAAGGTCTGCGCGGTTTCTGCCGCCAATCTGCCGTCAAATCGTTACAAGCTCTGCGCGGTTTTTGCTGCAAATTTGCAGCAATTTTCCAACAACAAGCTCTGTCGCATATCTAGCGGCAATTTGGCAGCAAGATTTGATATAACAGATCCTGCATCAAATTTGTTATCTATTTATCACCAAAAGTTGATAGCAAGCTCTACTCGAAATCTGTTCGCGCAGGTTTGGCTATCTGGGTGAATGGGTACAGGACAGAGGATGGTACATTTTAAACGGTAATTATGAAAACGATTGGGAAGGGGAATATACGTACGTGGGTGCGAGAGGAAATACGGTTATAGACTATATAATAGTAAATGAGGAAATGTACGATAATACGAAAGAATTTGTAATTAAAGGTAGGATAGATTCAGATCATATGCCGTTAGTGATGAAAATGGTAGGGGAAGAAGAGAGAAGACCAAAGGGAACAAGAGAAAAGGAGGAAACTCGAAAAAAAGAGGAGATAATGACAATAATATGGGATGAGAAAGCCATACAAAAGTTTAAAGAAGAAACGGAGGTTTTTGAATGAGAGAAAGGTCAGGATATAGTTGAAGACAAATGGGAAGGTATTAAAAAGAGGATACTAGGAGCAATAGTAAGCAGAAAAAAGAAGGTAAAAAGATGAAAGCTGAGAGAAAAAGACTGGTGGGACAGAGAATGTACAAAAAGAAAGAGGGAAGGAAAAGTTATAGAAGATAGAGGAGCAGAAAAGTAAGCAGAGAAAAATACATAAAGGAAAAGAAGGATATTAAAGAAATGCTGGAGAAAAAGCAGAGAGAGAAAAGGAAAGCTGAAGAAGAGGAGCTGAGGAAATTGAAAAATGAGACTGAAGTGTGGAGATTTATCAACAAAAAGAAAAGAAGAGAGACGTAGAATAGAATTGGAAAGGAGGAATAGAGATGTGACGAAACAGCCGTCTCGTCACTACGACCCGACCGAACATCCGTCGAGTCGTCTAACAGGCGCAAAGCGCCAAACAAATAATGACACACACCGCCGCCGAATCGCGACGCCGCCGATCAGTCTCCCGCGTGGGGGAACGCCACAAGCGCCGAGACAAAGCAAACACTGGTATAAAAGTGCGGCGTGATAACGAACCGATACCAGTCGCGAGGCGGCTGTACACATATCAGTACGACCGCCGTTCCGACTTCCTTGCCGGCAGACGCCAGCATCCTAGAAACACAGCTACGACCAGGAAGGTGCGCTCATCTTCCTGGGAGTATCGCCTCCTGCCGAATCCGCTCTCTGAGAGGCACGGGAACCAGAGGTGGCGCGCTCACCGCCTCGGTCAAGCGCTCCTGACCTCCCTGCCAATCAGAGACCCGACCGCGAGGAAAGGTGCGCTCATCTGCCCTCAAGGCCAGCACTACTCCGAAAGGCAGCGCAGCGGACGAGGGATACAGAGGTGGCGAGCTCACCGTCTCTGCCCCGCGCTCGGGGCTCCCCAGCCGCTGCCTCCTCGAAGGCGCCTCCACGCCACCCTCCTAGGCGTACCACCGCCGCCGCCGCCGCCGCGTCACAACCGTTCCGCGTCCGCGGGGACGCCTACGATAGGCATCTCACACGCCGCGTGTAGCATAAGTCTGCGTCCGCATAAGAACACGTCCGCGTTCGCGTTAGAATAAGACCGCGTCCGCGTCTGCGTTAGAATAAGACCGCGTCCGCGTCCGCGTTAGAATAAGACCGCATCCGCATCCGCGTTAGAATAAGACCGCGTCCGCGCCCGCGTTAGAATAAGACCGCGCCTAGTATAAGCTCGTGTTAGAATAAGTTCGCATTAGAATAAGACCGCGTCTAGCATAAATCCACGACTGGTAGCTAAAAGACCGCGTATAGTCCGACACGCCACTTTGCTGTACACCATCGCAATAAATCATTCTGTTATTTTTTTGAACAGACGTACATTCACTCTGCTTCACGCACACACATCCACACACACACACACACACACACACACGCACGCTCCGGCCGAACTCCCGGACACCGGCGAGCTCATCCACCGCCGCCGGTGTCACGCGCGCTCGCGAAGGCACGCCAAGGTCGTCCGACCGAACCGCGAGGCGAAGACGTGACAGAGAAAACATTTCATAAATTTATTAGAAGGAGAAGAAGAATACAAAATAAATGAAAGGAGGAAGGAAACCCAAATGGAGCAAGAAGAGGACAAATTAGAAGAAAAGGAAATCTGGGATGCAGTGAAGATAAAAAAAAGCATGTGGGAAAGATGAAATTCCTATGGAAGCGTGGAGGTATGCAGGGGACAGTGTAAAAAAAAGTTTAGTGGATCTGTTGGGACAGATATTGAAGGAAGGAGGTATCCCAAAGGATTGGAAAACGAGTATAATAGTCCCGTTATATAAGAATGGAAATAAAGAAAAGGTGAGAAATTATAGGAGAATTTCGCTGTTGAGTACAACATATAAGATATACGTGGAGATTATAAGAAAAAAGTTGGAGAAGGAAGTAAAAGAAAAAGGAATAATGCCTGAGAATCAAGCAGGTTTTAGGAAAGGTAGATCAACGATGGATAATATATTTGTACTGAATCACTTAATACAAAAGAAAGGAGATGGAAAAAAAGTGGAAAGGAAGTTATACGCGCTGTTCGGGTTAGGCAACAGTTTCCCGAAAAGTGGAGGGGATAATGTTGGTACCAAGGAAAATCTCTACACAATATGATTTAAAGATTCTGTTCTTTGTAACTGCACTGCACTGTAAATTGATGCAATAAATTGAAATGAGGCAAATATACGTTTTCTTACTCTAACCTTTTGTATTAGTTCAGCAGTGCAATTACAAAAAACATTTTTAAATTATATCGTGTAGAGATTTCTCTTGGTACTATTATCCCCTCCACTTTTCGGGAAACTGTCGCCTAACTGCTGTTCGTGGATGTTAAGGCGGCCTTTGACAACATCGATAGAAGTATGCTATGAAAGATTATGGAGGAAAAAAGTATTAACCAGAGGGTCATAGAGAAAATGAAGAGAATCTACGAGGAAACGGATGTGATAATAAGAACAAAGGAAGGAGATACGGACAGGTTTTGGACTACGAAAGGAGTAAGGTTGCGTGTTAAGCCCAATATTATTTAATATATACATTGCGGATTTATAAAGGGAAATGAAGCAGAGAGAGATAGGAGGAGTAGAGGTAGGGAAAGATAGAATATGGTCAATAGCGTATGCGGATGACGTAGTTTTATTAGCAAGAAATAGGGAGGCGATGTTAGATATAATGGATATATTGAGAACATTTTCGAAGGAAAGGAATTTAGAATTGTCTACAGATAAAACAAAAATGTTGGTGTTTAATAGGAAAAGAAGAGATAGGAAAGAAATATGGAAATGGAAAGAGAATGTTATACAAGAGGTGCAGGAATTCAAGTATTTAGGATTTACTTTTAATAAGAGAGATAATTATAAGTCGCATATAAAGGAGTTATATAGGAAAGGAAGAATGGCGGGGAATAAGGTATGGAAACTAGGGGAAAGAATATGCAGAGATGACTTTGTAAGGAGATGGACGCTTTTTAAGTATTTGGTGCAAAGTGTGATGGCTTATAGTGTGGAGATATAGGGATGAGAAGAAAAGGAACAACTACCCTTATAGAAATATAATACTGATAAGTAATAATTTGGCCAGTGATAATTACTGTCGTTCAATAATTTTATTACTCGTACGAGTAATAAAATTATTGAACGACAGTAATTATCACTGGCCAAATTATTACTTATCAGTATTACATTTCTATAAGGGTAGAGAAAGTAATGATGAATTATATAAGATGGATATTCAGTCTAGACTTCTGTACACCAAAGTATATAATAATGAGCGAATTAGGAATGGAGAAATTAAAGATAGGATAGGGAATAAGAGCTAAAAGGTATGAGGACAAGATTCGGAACTGTAACGAGGAAAGCTTAGTTAAAAAGTGTTGAAGAGAGAAAGAGGAAGGGAAGTGGAAAGATTTATATGGGAGGGAAAGAGAAAGATACTATAACAGGAATAGGTGGCGACAAGAGAAGATAGAGGAAGGGAGAAGGGAGAATTGGAATATAGAGGAAGAGATTATTAAAAGAGAAAGGGAAGTACAGAAACAATGAGAAGAAAATAGGATTATGGAGGCTAAGGACAACAAGAGCTATAAAGAGGTAAGAAAGAAGGGAGAATGCCCGAAATATTTGGTAAAGGGGAATTTGGATAAATTGAAAGTAGGAGATGAAGTAAGAGCTCTAGTTAAATTAAGGTGTAGTAATATGAAGTTGATGAAAATAAATATTGGACGGAAGAAGAGAATAAGAAATGTGTGTTATGTGACAAGGATCAGAATGACATGAAGCATATTATTAGGTGTACAACTTTGCTTCCGCCGTTTTTTTTTCCGAAATTCGAGGCTTTATTGTAAAAAACTGGTTATACATTTATGATTCAAAGTATTGTCCATCGCTGGCCACTACTTTCTCCCATCTTTCGGGCAGCGTACGAATCCTGCGTCGAAAAAACTGGTCATCTTTTGAGGCGATCAACGAATCGATCCAATTTTTTATTTCTTCATAAGACCGGAAGTGCTGGTCAGCCAGGCCGTGTGCCATTGATCGAAACAAGAGATAGTCAGAAGGAGCAACGTCTGGAGAATACGGCAGGTGAGGTAGAATTCCCATTTCAACGTTTCCAAGTATGTCTTGACCACTTTCGCAACATGTGGTCGAGCATTATCATGCTGCAAAATCACTTTATCGTGTCTCTCGTTGTATTGCGGCCGTTTGTCTTTCAATGCTCGGTTCAAACACATCAATTGCGTTCGATACCGATCGCTTGTGATTGTTTCAATCGGTTTTAACAGCTCATAATATACTACGCCGAGCTGGTCCCACCAAATACAGAGCAAATACATGACTTTGGAGCCGTGAATATTCGGTTTGGCCGTCGACGTGGAAGCATGGCCGGGAACTCCCAATGATTTTCTGCGCTTGGGGTTATCGTAATGAACCCATTTTTCGTCCCCAGTCACAATACGATGCAGAAATCCCTTTCGTCTTTGCCTTTCAAACAGCTGTTCACAAGCAAACAAACGCCATTCAACATCTCTCGGCTTCAATTCGTACGG
>NW_022639592.1:195186-200563 GCF_010583005.1 Odontomachus brunneus
AAGTAATGACTCCAATTCTGCATCTTCGAAAACCTTCTCTCTTCCACCGCTATGCCGGTCTTCGACGTCAAAATCACCGTTCTTGAAGCGTTGAAACCACTCACGACACGTTCTTTCACTAATAGCGGCCTCACCATAAGTATTTGAGAGCATTCGATGAGCCTCAGTCGCAGATTTCTTCATATTGAAGCAGAAAATTAAAACCTCCCGCAAATGACGAGAATTTGGCTCGTAAACTGACATTTTCAATCGAGAATAACTTTATAATGCAGACACAAATCGACTAATGTTTCTATGGGGTTATGTTGACAGATGCCCAAGTTTATTGTATGACGTCTATGATCTATTTATTTTGACCACCATTTACCGCTAAAGCCATCTGTAGGAAAACGGCGGAAACAAAGTTGTACACCTAATATGTATACATGTGAGGCAGGGAGAGAATGGTTTGAGGAATTAGAAGAAAAGGAGGGAAAAGAAAGGATATGGAATAATGAATTGGACGAAATGAGAGGTAAAATTCTAAAAAAAGATGTAGAAAGAAAGAGAGAGGAAGTTAAAAGAAAGAAGGTAAAGATAGTAGAGAAAGAGAAAGAAAAAGGTAAGAATGCAGAGACAAGAGGATAAAGGAAGAAAGAGAAGAAAAAGAAGAGGAAGGAGATTTTTGTGGCTGTAATAGTGTGGTAGTAGGATAAAAGTAGGTTAACTATAAGTTTAAGCGAGAGAGAGTGAACAGGGAAAGGCGTAGTATATAAAGTGTGGATGAATGTATGGATGTGTGGATGATGATAAGATTATATATTGTAAACGAAGTCCCCTTCTTGGCAATAGCTGAATGGTAATAAATACTATACTATACTAGCTGTTATAATATAAGTGAAGGGGATCTATGTTAAATAAAGCAGCTGGAGAAAGCAATGAATACGCTTAATGAAGAATTAGAGGAGCTGGGATTAAACTTAAAACCAAGAAAAACACAAGTTATAAGATTTTATAATAAGTTAGAAGGAGAATATAGGAAAATCAGTATAAGTATAAATACAAAAAAAATTGAGCAAGTGGAGTCAACAAAATTTTTAGGGCTAGAGCTTGACAGAGAGTTGAGCTTTGAGAAGCAGAGACAGGGAGTAAAGGAGAGAATGAGTAAGGCGAATAATCTACTATAAAAGTATATGAATGGTGTAGGGAAAGGACTTGAAATCAATCTGGCCATGTTAACCTTCTAGCCGTGCTCTAGGTCTTTTTTGAAACCCAGAACAGTTTCAAAGTTCACACAGTTTTTGTAATATTCTAAGTACAAATGTGATACTTCACAACTTTTTGAATTATTTTAGAAAAAGTCAGTACATATTGTACTAAATTACTTTATATAATGCTAAAATAAAAGATATAAAAAATACATATATGTGAATTAAATAATGAGTTCTCACCATTGGGTCTATTTAAACCCTGAACATGATCAAAGTATATCCAAAAACACGGTTAGAAGGTTAATGTATAAAATGTTAATAAGATCAATAGTTGACTGTGGTTTAATTATTTATTTCCCGGAATTGGAGGGGCAAAGAGACAAATTGGAAAAAATACATTTCATGGGATTAAGAACTATGGGGTATAGAATTTCTACACCTAAAAAATGTTATATTAGAGGAGAGAAAGATAACAAGTCTAAGAGAAAGAGAGGTAGAGTTGGTTAAAATTTTTTAGCAAAAATAATGATTTGGGATAAGGAAGACCTGAAGAACAAAATAAGAAATCTGAAATATAAAGAAATGATGGATAGAATGAGAAGATCAAGAGGAAAGGGACTTGTTATCACAGAAGCCTGGAGAAGAATTAGAAGGGATAGAGGGATAATAAGAAGTCAAGGGTATGAGTTTTACAAGGAAAATTACTGGGACATGACAAGTAGAGTGGAGACGAATAAGTATATAGGAGAGGAGAGAAATAAGAAAGTTTTCGGATTATGAACTAGTTGAAGAAGTGGCTAAAGAATATGAATTTAACGTCGAATTAATGGAGATTTTTTTTACGGATGGATTGAAGAAAGATAGTGGGAAATCTACAGGTGTTGGAATAGTAGAGGTGGAAAGAGAGGTCATTTCATTAGTAATAACAACAGATGTTCGGTATACACGGCTGAGGTGGTGGGTATAGCAAAGACAATCCAACTATGTCAAGAGAAAGAAGTAAATAAGGATGTAGTGATCTTCTCAGACTCTAACCCCTTGTCTACAACCTTGCTTTAATTCTTAAGCCGTAATAAATTGACCAACCACAGTCGATTATTTTAAAAATAATCAACTGTGGTTGGTCAATTTGGTGAACAAAGGGAGAGGGTGCAATAGAAGGTATAGATAAAATCTGATTAATGTCTATAGAAACATGTATGAAATTGAGGCTAGAAGAAGGTATTTTGAATGGAAAAGAAGTACGGTGTGACGTGGCAGCCTCGGAGGCGCCCGTCCCAAAGAAACCGTATCGATTTCGTGATAGTTTCTTGCGTAACGCGTCGCGAAAGAAATCTCGCGAAGGTTACCGGATATCGCGTCCCGGCGTATTTTCTGTTTGTGTGAGTCTCTAGAAGAAATATGAGAAGTATTTCGGGCGAGCGGAGCAGATTCGAAGGTTCTCGCGTCCCTAACTTTGTGCCCCTCGGCTTCCCTTGCCGGCCACCAAGACCAACGGAGCTAAGGACATCGAGGGACGAAGGAGCATCGACCGCCGGCTCATCGCTCTCGCTCAGGTGAATCGCTCTCTTAAAATTTAGCATTAGAAAATTCTCGAACTCCCGATCGCTCAGCATTATCGAATATTATAACAACTAGAATATTCGATAACGAGAGCATAGCTACCGCAAATAGACGTGAGACTGTGTTTACTTTTAGCGGGCGCTAAGCGGACGCAGCGAGCGAACGAGACCGTCCCGTGGATCCCAGCAGGAAAAAACCGCGAGCCAATCCACGACGGCAGTGTCTCGAGATAGGTAATATCTCGAGACAGGAATTATCGAAAATTACCGATTCCCGAGTGCCGAATGCCGCTGGGCGAGAAGAGAAGCGACGAAGGAGGACCAGCGAGGATACGCGATCTTCCGGAAGTCGATGGATCGCCAGCCTTACCGCGACCGTTGCCGCGCACAGACGAAAACGATTTTGAGATTGCCGTACCGATAGTGCGTGAGAGGAGCAAGAGTGTGACGAGAGAGAGAGAAAGAGAGAGAGAGAGGGAGAGGGGGGAGAGAGGGGGGAGAGAGAGAGAGAGAGAGACGGTGGAAGAGAGAGCTAGGGCAAATGGAGCGAAAGAGAGAGCGAGAGAGGACAGCCAAGATCTCCGAGGAGGATACCGCCACCGCCACCGCCGGCGCCATACGCAGGGCGATCCGCCGATTGTAAGACCTCCTATCTGCTCTGTATTTTTCGTCTCGTTACATTCGTCTCGGTATATTCGTGTACCGTTGTCCTGTCTGCACGTCAGAAAGCTCACTCGAGGAGATCGTTCTCGGGTCTTAATTGTCGCGAGCATAATACCATCTCGAGTCTCGCACTTGTTTTTGTGAAAATTACCGCGCGCTGATTACCGGGACGTGCGAGAGTCCCGTCAAATAAATTCATTACTATCGATCACGCGTGGAATCATTTGTGCCCTTCCTGTGCTGGGATTCTGTTTTTTCCGTTATCGTTGCGCAGCTTTTCTGCAGTATACAAAAGCTGCGCAACGATAACAAAACTGTCGTTAACTCCAATAACGAGTTACAGAATCTCAGCACTAAACACACCCCCGTCTCCGACTTAAGATCACGAGGAGCTACCGGTCCCGACGGTTCCCGGGACACGCGAATTTTGTGTCGCTTATCGCCTCTCGCGTCTATCGAGGTGGTGTGGCCTTTTCCGCACCTGTGCTGGGATTCTGTAACTCCCCAGCAAACACAATGTTACATGTAACGTACATGTTAGTTGTAATTTCCTACTCAACAATATAACTGTTACATAACACGCATGTTATATAACAGTTATATTGTTGAGTAGGAAATTACAACTAACATGTACGTTACATGTAACATTGTGTTTGCTGGGTCATTATTGGAGTTAACGACGGTTTCGTTATCGTTGCGCAGCTTCTGTATACCGTAGAAAAGTCGTTAACTCCAATAACGAGTTACAGAATTCTAGCACTGGCGCCCAACTTATCGTTTCGCGTTGTGGCGTGAATCGGGGTCGACGGCAATTTGCCGGACAGGCGACTGTCTGCAAACCTCGCGAAAGACGTCGCAACGGATAAAAGAATAGTGCCAGTGTGGATACCTGGTCACAAGGACATAAAAGGAAATAAAGTTGTTGATGAGCTGGCTAGGGGAGAAACGGAAGAGAAAAGTACAAGAGAGCTTAAAGTCCCCTTTTCAGATTTAAAGGAGGAATATAAAAGAGAGGGAAGAGAAAGGACAAAACTTGTCAATATAATAGCATGTTTGACTGGCTCTGGGTTAACCCACTCTGAATTATTCAGCCTACGTTTATTGGTCGAATAAGTACTTACAAGCTTTATGATTGGCTAGTAGAGATTTATGACGTCATTAATCGCTCTCGGAGCGATTAACCCAGGGCCAGTCGAACACGCTATTAGTGAAACCCGGTGGAAAGGAAGAGTATTTTGAAAAATTTTATCAAGAGAACGAAAAGCCTTGATACAAGGATAGAAATGACGTTATAGGATTTACCACAATGTTAAATAGGATAAAAGTCAACCATTATAACCTAAATGAATTTCTCGAAAGGAAGGGCTTCATTGATGTGATTGTGGAGTAGAGAAACAAGATATTAATCATATATTATATAGATATAGAAAGTACGACGAAGAAAGGAAGTTCATGTTCAGGAAAATAGAAAAGTTGAGCAAGGGAATTACTCTAGATATTAATAAGTTAATATAGTTGAACGAGAGGGAGATATTTATTATCTTTTAGTTCTTGAGGAAAATAGGCGTACAGTTGTTAAATTGATATATAAATTTTCAGGAGAATGAAAGAAGAAGATAATGTGCTAAATGACCATAAATATCCTCGGGGAAGGTCGATAGTGTCATTAAAAAGAAAACCTACTTTTGTCATCTAGAAAGAAAAGTTTTCATAAAAGATGTTAAAAATTGTGACGTGGCGACCGTGGAGGCGTCCGTCTCAAGAATATCGTACCGGATTCATGTGAGAGTTTTCGCGTATCGCGTTGTTAACGGTTTTCGCGAGTATTCTCGAAATCGCGTTCCGGCGTGTGTTTGTTTGTGAACATCATTAGAACAAAGATCGGAAGTGACTTTTGCGAGCGGAGCAGATATGAAGGTCAGCGCGTCCCTAACTTTGTGCCCCCCCCCCCCCCCCCCCCCC
>NW_022639592.1:200664-251992 GCF_010583005.1 Odontomachus brunneus
AGAACGTCGAGGGAAGAAAAAGCAGCGGCCGGCAACTCCACACCACGCAAGATCAGGTGAATCGCTCTCTCATTATTAGATATTGCCGTAGGCCGGATTATCGCGCGCTCAATATTCGTGAATCTCGTACCGCTGAGAATATGTCGAAGTAAGAAATAGTATTTCAAGGAAGCAGGATTCTGTCAGCGATGTTTACTTCTAGCGAAGCAGCCGTCACGAGAGCCTAGGAGAAAAAAACGGGAGCGCCGAGACAGACAGCGAGATGAGCCGCGAAGTCAACAACGTCTCGAGACATAACCGTCTCGAGACCGTAACACCAATAATTGCCGATTCCCGCCTGCCGAATATCGTTGGACGAGGAGAGAAGGGACGAGAATACGCGATCCTCCCGGAATCACAGCTAATCAGCCTTACCGCGACCGTCGCCGCGACCAGACAATTGCCTTGGCGTTTCGACCGGTACCGAGAGTGAGATAGTGAGACAGAGAGAGAGAGAGAGAGTGTGCGAAGTGGGCGAGGAGAGAGAGCCCGGGCGAGGGCAAGAGCGAACGAGAGAGAGAGCGAGAGCAGGAAAGAGAGCCAGCGCGAGAGAAAGAGCGGAAGCAGGAAGACGCGGACTGTCAACGTCGTCGTTGCCGCCGAGCCGAGGGCCGTCTCCGGAAAACTGTAAGACCACTCATCTGCTCCAGATTTCGTCCACTTATCGGACTTCGTGTCTCGTACCGTGTATCGTCCGCGGAGCGGCCGCGCATGTTATAAGGCTCCCAGAGGAACTGGTCCTCGGGTCTTCCTTTTTTTGTTTTGTCGCGATCCGCGTACCATCTCGCGGTTACCGATTCTTTTCATACTATCGCGCTCTTTACCGGGACGTGCGAGAGTCCCACAAATAAACGCACTGTTATCAAAGACGAGTAGGATCGCTTGCAACCTCCCCTAACCCATTCCGTCTCCGACTCAAAATCGTGTGAGCTACCGGTCCCGACGGTCCCGGGACGCGCGATTTTCGTGATAATCATCGCCTCTCGCGGCTATCGAGGTGGTGCGGCCTTTTCCGCACCTGGTGCCAAACTACCGATTACGTTTTCGTGGCGCGTTCCGGAGCCGACGGCAATTTGATGACGCGGTGGACAGGCGACCGCCTGCCGTCGCTCGCGAAATAATTTCGCGAGTCGCGTCACAAAATATATTATTTAAATATTATGAGGAAGAAAATCATTAAGCCTTTTTTACATTCTATATCTATCATTTTATTAAAACTCTCTTCCTCACGTATGATATACACGTTATGTGTATACATATGTAGCACATTGTTAGCTATTTTATAGATACTATTACTTGTTCACAGGTAACATTTCTATGAAACATGTTATACCTCCTTCCCACTCACGATTTGATCGGCTGCATGTGTAACAATACAGAGATTGTTTCTATACGCAACGTCAAACGCACGAGGTATTCTTTGGCTCGGATAAAGTCCTCCTGATCCCAGTAATCGCTATACAAAGACTAAATATCCTCGAAATGCGTGTATTTTTCGAATCTGAGAACATAGAATTTCTAATGGGATATCTTCGTTGTTCTGCGATATACTTTAAACGACACGTACATGTATTAAATTTCGCACCTTTGGTAACTATAAGGAACTAACTGTCAGCTTACAACAGCCTACAATACACAAGAACATAATATAGCATAGAGAAGTTTACATTTTTACAATTTTTTCTAAGAATAATTTTTCTCAGCATTCGTAATTGTATATCTCTTTCCACGCTTACTTATGTACTAATCCTCACCTTCAACTGAAAAACATATTTATCACATAACATTTATCTACATTGATACAAGCCTTTTTACATCTGTATCTCTCTAGAAGACAGATATGCACATAATTACGATATTTCAGACAGAAAACACGATTTTAGTCGGGAATATTAGGGTGCAATTTTTAGATCCTGATTAAAATTATAAATAGTCGCAATTACACTATTGATTTGCGTTTGTTGATCAAAAATTCCCTATTTTCAATTTCTTTTATATAGAATAAGATATATCTACACAAAGTGGTAATTTTATGCAATGTGTTGTCGTCAGAAATATATAAATTTCCCTAATATATAATTTCCCTATTATATAAATTTCAAAAATCATAAATCCATAACTTAATATCTGCCATATCTTTCTTTCTTTTTGTAAAAGATCACCTAACGTGATTACTACATACATGTTAATAAAAAATATATATTTTTTCGTGAAATAACTTACAGGGATTAATCGCTATTCCTTGAAAGATGTTAAACTGTGTGTTATATCGTACTCTCACTTAAATCAGTATCTTGTTAGATAATCTAGAAAAGGAGCAGATACGGTTTAAGTACCGCTGTTTCAAGTTTCGCTAAACGAATGGTCTTGGTCGTGTATGTTTTGATCAACTTCAACTTAGACTACTATGAAACGTCAAAGTGACTATATCGCATCCTACTAATACTTTCTGCTTAATACTTGTCTCATAATGATACAATCGACAGGAAGAATGAATTATCTTCTCTAAAATCTACAGAGCGTTATCTGTCTTCGCGATGTGTTCTATCTCGGTTCTTCTTTAACATTGTAACGCTGCCAAGTCGATGAAAATAGATCGAGAATTTTATGCAATGGAAATTGGAGGAATCAATTCGCGAGATATCATCTCTCTACTCTTCCTTCTTCTCCTCCTTAACGTCAAAACCTACGGTTACGTTCGAGTTGTCTGCGAAACTACCTGCTACAGTGAGTATCGGTTCGTCCTGCTGAGTCGCGCATTCCGACGACGACGTCGTTGGATTTAGCACGCTCAACTTCCAGTTCTCCAGATCTGCGGCCGACATAGTCGATAACGAACCCTGCTTCGAACTCATGCACTTGTAGCTGCAGCTGGGTTCGGCAGGTTTCGTTCCGACAGGCTTTGGTGCTGTGACACTCTGCGAACGAGAAAAGTTTCTGCGCTTCTGTGACGAGTGTTGGCTGCTGCTGCTCTTCTTCGAATCCTTCCGCATCATTTTGTCCGCAGCGGTGGATTTCGGCGAGTCGGACTTTTGAGGCGTGGACGGTTTCCCCTTTTCAGGCACCGCGGCAATAGTATTGTCGGTCTCTTTGATTCTGACATCACCCTGAGTTATATCCGTACTCTCCACACGAAACCTACGATTTAAAACAAACATGAGGTCACGGGATACTTTATTTTATATCAATTATGCAGAGTGAACTCCATGCATAGCTTAATCGTGTTAATTATTTTCGTTCAAAAAACTTAAAGAATTGAAAATTTAGACCATTCTTCAACCAGTACAAACAGAATTTTCTCTTGCTTACCGTCCGATTTTTTTACAGCCACCGCTTACTTTCGCGTGATTGACGTTGTCCCGTTGCTCGAATATCAATTTAACATCTTGTTTCTTTTGCTCCTCATTTTGTCTCAAAGTCAACGTATGATCTTCGTCCTCGTCAACATTGTCAGCGGGAAGATCATCGTCGCACACAGTAGTCTTCGACTGCAAGCTGTTACCGGCTGCTGCTGCCGCTGCTGCGGCCACTTGCTGCATTGCTTGCGGTATCTGCGTTATTTTGCGTATCTGACCGTCCTCGTTGCTGTAATAATCCGTATATGAGACGCTGCCGCGACTTTCTCGATTCTCTTGGTCGAGTCTCATGCAGAATTCGTTAAAATCAACGTCCAGACAAGGAGTCGTCGAGAACTTCGGCGCGTTGCTGAAAAGCTGAGCGCTACGAACGAAGAGACATAGTTTCTAGTGGTGTTATATGTTAAATACAAGGCGTGTGATAATAAGTACACTAAGACAAATAAGGCAATTAAGACACAGATAACGCCAACAACAGCATAATTATAGAACACATAAAGTTTATACTTGTTACAACATATAATTATATCGTCACAGAAAGAAAGGAAACGCATAAAGTGTTAAGGCTCCGCTATTTCTAGGGCGGTCATATTGGTTTGATGACGTCAGAAGTGAGAAATGACATACCGAAAAATAATTGCGTTTATATTAATTAAATAATTGCGTTTAATTGCGTTTTATTGCTTTATTTTTTACTTTTCTCTAAAAAACCAAATATTTTCCTAATCCTAAAATCTGTAAAAAGTATAGTAAACTCAGATATCTGGCTGATATATCACGTAGTATCGTAAAATAACTCCTGAAATAATGATACATTTTTCGGCTGTCACGGTGGTTTGACAACTGAGATATCAGCATGTATGAACACATTTAATTTCTCGATTTTCACAATGTATCACCAGTATCACAGAGTTTGCTGCACATTTTATGGCTATGAGGATCACGATAATATGCACAGTTTACGGAGCAACTGCTAAATAATGCGATAAAACGCAACTATTTTTCCGAGGTGTCAAGCGAGGTCTAACGTGAGCTTGGCCTAGTGTTAGCCAATCAGCTACGCTGACACGGCTATTTCGTGTTCTCGACACTAGGTGCCACCGTCAATTCAGGTTTTCTGCGGCGAGATAGCAGAGCCTTAAAAATAAATAAAATATGAAAAGGTAAAAACAAAAGTATGTAAAAAATATGTTGGAGCTCACCCATCGTTACTTATTAAACTTATGGACATACTGCACTCGCCGGTCGAGGTCGGTGCCGGTGACGACGGCTCGGAAGACAAGAAGGATTGCGGCTCGCTACTCCATCCTGTACCTGCGTGATAAGGATTATTTAATAAAGTCTGTTACACTCGTCGCAATTTACGTAGAATAGATATTCACTATTTGGACTAGTAGGTGATGGTAGATTCCCTCTGTCACACGCCTCTACTTCGCCCAGAGATTTGTACTGTATCGGAGTCGGTGTGATATATCTGAGGACAGGGAAACGTTGGTGTTTCATATGGAATAAAGCAAGCCCGGAAGCGATCTCACAGATACCGGGAAATTCTCTGCGGCTGGTGTAACGCTCAAGAGGAAGTTCAATTAAGTCAGCAAAAGGAACATTGAAAGCGAAAAAGTCAATACTCACGGGTGCGTGTTTGTCTTATGTAATTTCTTACGATACCTGACGGCTTCCGTGTCGGAAGAGTGATACTCGCGACTGATCCCGGGATGGCAGAGAATCGGATTGAGCGATTCGTGCGTCGAACTGGCCGGCGACGGGTGCTTAGGCGGTGATGAGGCCGGAGTGCGGAACAACGGCACGCTGGTCATCATGTCCAGGAAGGAATCCAGCTGACGTAGCGACAACGCGTTGTGAAGGGTTTCCAGTGGTCTGATAGGTGGTACTCCGCCAAAACCTTCTATCGCTTTAATAACAAAATAATGAGACGAGAAAAAAAAGAGCAAAAATAAAAGTAAGTTATTTCATGCCCTCCTCTCTTCCAATTGCTCATTTTTATCCAGTTTATTTCGCTCAATCCTTGATCGCACAGGTTCTTGTTCTTTATTATTATTTGTATCTGAGTGATTTATTCTAATTTTCAAGTTAATTTTGAATATCGTTTATTAGACTTTTGAATGGAAACTGCTTCAGGAAAATGGTTCAGTGAGTTCAACGATTGACTTGTTAATTGGACATAATCAACCGAGGCAGATGTTAGAGTCAATCTCTAGAAGTACTTACCAGCAACCGCAGACGCATGCGGCGGCACCATGTCCTTAAGATTCGGCGCGCTCGAGGAGCCGCTTATCACGGCCGTGCTGAAGAGGCTGTTCGCCGAGCCAGTGAGTTTCTTGCTGACATTGTAGCCCAACAGCTTGAAATAACTCATCTGTCCGGAGATACTGTGACGGTGGCGCCTTGCTGTGCAGGTAGGATCAGGTTGAATGAACAGAGGTCGCGTGTCTGGGGAGGAGATAAGGAATGAGGTTGGACAACGGGTAATCTGGAGGGATCAATATTGATAAACAGACTGGATGGTATTGAATGATTAGATAAACAGACTGGATGATGTTGAATGATTAAACTCGCGAGGGTTAGCAATAATACGGATGATACGGATAATGGCTGATAGTGGATGAATGTCATGAACGAATGTTATGAACGTGTTATAATGATGGTGGTTGTTGTACGTGTTGTGTCTTTGAAAGCCGCAGAAGTGGACTACGTCTGAAGCTTTACATTTCGTCACGCCAGACTCGTGCTCGTGCTCGTGCTTGTGTTCGTGCTCGCGTACCAAAAGAGGAAAGAAGAGAAACATCAATGCTGGTAAAAAGGAAAGTGTTGGCACCAGTAACGAGCAAAGCGAATCGATCACATAATGAGCCACAGAAGCATTCCCATAAACATCAATCGATGCTAATCATTAACTGATTTCCCTTTTCAGATCTCAAAAAAGAGACGGAGAATTAGTTAAGTCATTGAACCCCAATTGATGCTTATGAGAATGGTTCGTGTCGGAAAAGGAATTATTAGATGTGCAAAATTGACGGTCGCACCCATTCGAAGAGACTAATTGAGTGAATCGTGTGTGTGTGTTTGTATGCTATACTAAATTTTGTGGATGCAGGCTGCTAATTTGCCGCAATAATTTCGCCTTGCGATAAGTAGTATCTCTCAAAGCTATCATAATTCTCTACTAATAATTAACAAGAGGACACCGAACGTCGGTCTCGATCGACTCACCGCATTCATTACACAACTTTCTCTATCACAGAGAATGACACTCTGGTATAACTCCGGTAGGATCGGATTGTGACGTCTCAGACAGATCTTACGTTACGTTTGAAATATTACTAATGCCAATTTCAGAATTCTATTATGAATGCTCTTCGTCAACGAACAATGTAACATTCATTAGGTGCTTTTCATTTAGTAATATAAATTGACTCTCGAAGTGACTGCTTTTGCAGAAAATTGAGTGTGACTAGGTGTTTTCCAACTATATGACTTCCCAGATAGACAGAAGTACTCAACACAGAATGCAAACATTTAATGTATATTTTGTGATGCTGATTGCAATAGTACGTTCAAAATGTTAAAAAAAAATACGTTTATTTTAAAAAGTACTCCTTTAATATATCATAATTTTAATCAAAATAAGCAGCAATTTTCATAGTATTAGAATATTGCTGCAATATTGCCGCAATGTAATGTTCATAACATCAAATGACATCTCTGCGTACTTGTGCTAGTAATTCAGCAGAAAATATGATGAAATATGCCATCTGGGTTATGTTGACACAAATTAATTAATTAACATAGATGTTAACACCAGTTACATAAATGGCAAGCACCCGTTATTATCGATAGAATCCTCATTGACGTTGACATTGAGAGCAATCTTGCTCGCCGTAAAGCGCCCCGAAAACCCGGTGTGTCTCTGTTCCTCGAAACGGTCTTCTCTCTCGTTCTCGTCGAGAAGACCTCTCGCACTCACCGCAGATCTCGACGGACGAGAGCAGAACCGCTTCGGAGCGCGACCTTTCGTACTTCCTGCTGCAATACGACGACCGGTAAAACTCGACAGCAGGTTGCTGCTGTTGCTGCTGCTCCTGCAGCAGGATACCGCCGATCGCGATCGACGGGACGAGCAACGAGCGGGGAATGGCAAGTAGCTGTCTGTCATCGACCTTGGCCGAGACCAAGGTCGGCGTGCTGTGAAGCGTGATCGTGGGTAGTGGCGGGTCCGAAGAGGAAGAGTTCGCGGAACCTGCGTCCGACGAAACCGGCAGTTCCGGCGAGCTGTGCGACTGAGCCAGGGTCGCCGGTTTCCTCGAACACGTGGATGGTCCACGTGGCATTCGCCGATCGTCACGAGGTCCTTCCGGTTCCACGGCTGATAAGGGGAAGTACGATGCGGTGCGATGTGATGCGAGGCGTGAGGGTGCGAGACGCGTCGCGTTAATTTCGAAACGAGCCAATTAACAACAGGGGTTGTGCAGTACAGCATTCGGGATAATGGTGTAGAGAGAGAAAGAGAAAGAGAGAGAGAGAAAGAAAGAGAGAAAGAAAGGAAGGGAGAAAACAAAAGAGAAAAGAGCCGATTAAAGAACCCATTTATCAACGAAGCTGAAGAACAGGACGAATCTTTGGATTTGTGACATTTCTTTCCCTTGCTTCGCACGACTTCGGGAGACTCTTCTCTCATCGTTGACGAGATACTGATTAAAATGAACAATTCTGATATGTTGCCTTCGTACATATGTAGCATAAGTCGCCAAAACTTGACGAGAGACTGGAAGACTTTATTTTTAAAAGTCTTGGTAGACTCTTAATAAGCAATAATAGTTTTATCTCATGTGTCCCCAGTGAACAGCAACTAACAGTAACATTATCAATATTATAATTTCCCACTCAACAATATATATAACTGTTACACACGTTATGTCGTATTTATATTGTTGAGTAGGTAATTATAATATTGACGTTACGTCACTGATAGTTGATGTACACTGGCGTGGTTAAGAGAAGGAAACTGAACAGCAAGTAGAAATGCTACATCATACTTGGTGCTCGCGTAAAGATTCGCCGAGGAAGAAATGAAGTAAACTAAGGAGTGAAAGAGTATACCTTCGATCGTTCACGCATAGTAGCGAGTATATATACGTCGGACTCGTTGGGTACGCGCACACCACACAACAACCGTGGCACACGATAGCCATGCAACCAGTAAGCCAACCAAACCACACGACACGACTTTGACATATAGATCAGCCTCGTTACGCAGACACTCATTAGATTGCCGAAGCTCTAACGGCATTAGTTATACACGATCGTCACGACAATGACATGAGAGGATACGTTGGTGCGTTGTCGGTCTCATTCTCGGATCGTCCCTTTCTGATCGTCCTTATGAATACGAGTTACGTGTATGAGTGAAACATATGGGAATGCTACGTGGCTCACGTCTACAAGTCTAAGCTGTCTCTACCTGGTAAGAGAAGATATCGCAATGAGAGGCTCTTGAAAGAAGCTTGTCGTGACTGATGAGAGTCGAGTGCGAAGAAACACAAACGTGTATGATAACGATAATGAACTCGAAAAAAATAAAATAAAAAAAGTCAAATAAATTAGACAGAGATTCGTGAGAACGGTGGAAATTACGTTCACCGGGCGAAAAGTTTGACAATGCGGTTCGCAAGTGTGAGAAATCACGCACGAATGACGCGCGTCTCCTGCGCGTCGAATGTTCGGCAAGAATCGACCGTGAGGACGAGTCGCGTGAATCACGTGGAGCTTTGATGATTTCTCATGTAGGATATCGAGGATATGTTGGAGGACGACTGAATGGGTCACACTACAGTGACGTTGTGTGAGTCAGACAGCCGTCGCGTATACAGATTAGTTGGCTTCCACGCGCACAACTATCGCTGAGCAAAGAGTTATTTCAACTGAACCATCGTCACCTACTTCGGCTTTTTGGCAAAGTAACACGATCTCTCGTCTAGACTATATGAAACAAGATTCACATTAGACTTTTCCGGATAGTGTTCATCTCACCGGATCGACTTAACCAGACTGTGTTCTGTACTTGATCCGGTTGTTTCTTCCTTTATTTTCTACTACACACGCTCGAGAGACGCCGATTTCTCTTTCCACTAATGCAGCACGTGCAATACATTTTTCCTTTGCTTTTCTTTGCTTTTTGCAGGACTGATTAAAGTAAAAATCGATACAAGGTACACAATCGTCACGAACTAACTAACTAACGTATCGTGAGTAAAAGAACTCAGGACAAAATGTAGGAAGAAAGTAATTCCACCGAGGGAGGGATCAGAGAGTACTTGCTACGAGATACGTGTGACAGGAGTGTGGCAGTCGGCGGTTACTTTAATCAGCATTTCGTAATACCAACTATGTGCATATAAAGCGCATTCCGGGTACCGATACAGATTCAACGATTATGCACTCTAATTGCAACGAAAATCGAGATACTGCTTTACGTGGCAGTCAAAGAAAATAGTTGATCTACGTATGTGTGACGGAATGGTAACGTACAAAAACAAAAATACAAAATCACTACAGCGTATTTCTGATTAAACTGTAATTACAAAATCAAACGGAGAATTCTCCAAAATATATCAATGAATAAACGCTGAGTGCACTGAGAGAGAGAAAGACGTACCAATGGCTAATTGATAATTATTTCATTGCAACGTGTGCATAAGAAACTCTTGAGGTATTGAAACAAAAAGAACAAAATCGTACTCTGATAACAAGAAGAGGATACACAATAATCCACTTGGATTACAGCAAATAAAAGGAAAAAAGGGCTATGAAAAAATCATATTGAAAAATTCATGTGCATTATCTCGAAGAGTCATCTGCAGAAATCGGTAACCAATAAAACATACCTTCCTTGTTGACCGCGTCCAAGCTCTGATACTGCAGCTTGTCCGCAGCTACAAAAAGAGACAGCAGAACACAGAAAAGAGCATTGTGGCGATGTTCCACCATCAATTTTCAATTGCCAATAATTAGCCAATAAAAGCGCTACCTAATTGCCCTGATGCCTTTAACGTTAATATATATGTGCATTAAATATAATTGCATCTGCGCTCGCGCGTGAGATAGTGTATCATGTTCGAATAAAAAGGAAAGATATCTCTCTGCTGCTCTTAATTGCGCATACCAAAGTACCGTTCATTGTCATGCACAGTATTCCGTAAAAAATGTTACGAATATTTATACGATAATCCAATTTCTACTCTGGCTCATTCAGTAAAATTTAAAGTCATTCAAGTAGTGAGAGGCCATTTGTAAGTTTTGTAAAGTGTGCTTTCGTCTTGATGTATATCCAAGAGTATGTGCATCAATATATTCCGTAAATAACTGATTAGGAATAATACCGATGTCTCGTTGTAAATTGTTCAAAACCTGTTCTATTCCGACAATCTGGAACGGAATGTTTCGAGAAATCGAATACATCAAGATATACAAATTTCAACCTCAATGTAATCTTTCAGCACGTCAATCGATATGCTCATATGTCGAGAATAGAATTTATCGTGACAGAATATAGTTCGACGATATGAAGCTGCTACATAATAATTCGGAAGATAACATACGGCATTCATATGTAGCTATACTAGAAATATCGACAGCTGTATTGGTGCGATCACGGTGACACGTATATATGTATAAGGAAAATCCGAGATATGTAATAATTAATAGTTACACAATATATACCATGCACAAACTATCAACGTGTTAAGGATACCGTACGCGTACAAGTCTATGCACACGTATACATTTGTATCTGAACGTGTACGTACACGTGTGTACATGTATGTACAGGATGTTGCACTTACATACAGGTCAGTATGACGGGTTGCCTCGTCTGCAGGCATGCTTTCTTTCCTATGAAGTTTACTGCGTTTAATTGCGCGCGTGACAATTTCGCCAAGGTCTACTATGACACGATACGCGCGCCTGCCGATGAGGCAACCCGTCGTACTGACCTGTATGTAAATGTAACATGTACATGTAAGTGGAGTAGACTGCTTTGTTAATATCGAGAAAAATCTCTTTAGGCCGATATCGCCGGTTTATTAGCGACGCATCCTTCACACTTACATAACTTATCGCAAATCCGTTCACCGACGTGGAAAACCTGCGAGGCGTCGAGGTGCACTTACCTTTCTCCGATTTCTCTTGCCGCTGATGGTCGTAGCTTCGCGCGCGCGGCTCGACGATAGTTCCCACTTCTCTGCTTCGCCGTTGACGTTGACTCGCCGCCAACTGACTACCAAGTCTAGCTGCTTCATGTCCGGCCACTGTTCTGGCACTACGCGAATCGCAAGAGAATCAAACCCTTATTCTCTATTATTTTACTACATTAATAATAAGGGAACACACTATTCTTAAAAGAAATATTAGAATAGATCCTTAGACACACGTAAAACTGGAAGAAATACATAAAACCACTAAGAACCAGCGTTCGGATGGACCGTTATTAGCAAACATAATTAATTAGATAATGCATTGTTTTCACAAATAATAACATTTCAAAAGAATCAGGTGTGAGCGAATTAAACAAACCTGATGGGAATCGGAGCCGAGCTCTGTAGAAAGCCGCTATCGTACGGCTCGTCCATCATGTTCGGGTCTAGATCCATCATATCGATCCCGCGACTGGTTGTCGGGCTGTCTAGCATAGAATCCACAGCGTCGGTTTCCATTAGCGACGGAGGCGTGTCCTGAAAGTATTGTTTACTTACTACATTGAGAAAATATTGAGATCAAAACTATTTATAACTTTAATACATTTGTTACCGAAAGTTCAATTACACTAATGCAATCACGCGTATGCTGCTTCGTAAAATGACTAAAATGTAACTCACGGTTTGCACCACAGGATTCACTAGGTCATCCTCCATAATCCCTAATTCTGCGTCTTCCTCCTCTATTCGAGTACTACACTGCGACGTAGTATCCTGACCGGAACCACCGCTCTCCCCCTTAAAAAAAAATAACCAATATGAAATATATTTGTCCGTATTACTTTCGACGCGCATCTACCGGTTAACGTAGAATCTGCACTTACCATATTATGACTGCTTTCATTGCGCGAATGTGGCCTGAATCCAGGTCCAGGCGGCAGGTTCTTCTGTACGCAGCAGTTGACGCCAGGACTGAAGTGTAACTCGACGTGAAAACGCTCTTCGCTGCTCGGGTCCTTGGTGGGATCTTCGTATAACATCACGACAATCTGCGACATGTAGTTCAATTCTGAGACCATACTAACGTATTCCATCGCGCGTCGCCACTGTTCATCTTTTACCACCTGTAATTGATTCGTTATAAATCAGCGAAACGAAACGCAAGATAGTCTTTTCTCTTCAACACAACGTGAGACACAATCGCTTACATCGAGTAAACCACCGTAACGCAATACGGTAAGTAAGGAATGTACATGACTCTCGCTCGTAAAATACAACCTCGTACGAACATGACGTCCAGGACTCGAAACACCGTGGGAATATCTATAAATTATTAATTGTATATATCACAAACAAAAGCGAGAATTTGCATTCTTTATAAATAGGTAATTGTTATACCTTGGATTAAGCCTGTTAACTGTCTCTTCTCCGGATTCTTCAATATTTCGTTGTAGGTCGGCTCGTATCTTTTTCAACAAAGGTGTACATATTCCTTGACCAATGGTCAGTTTCTCTTGCACCGTCAAACCGTATTCCTGTGTATTAATATGATGTAATTTATGTAAAAGAAACTAGGAAAGCTAAAGAATTATTACGGATAAAAAAGAAAAGCATTGTACCTGAGGGATCACTATGTCCGCTAAAGATTTGGCATATGTATACAATTCCTCCGCGTGCTCAAACTGTAATGTATGATTATTGTGCTGCAGATCGTACTTTATGCAGTCGTAAATGTCGGGAATTTTAGATATGTCGAAACGCTTCTGCTTCGTGTAAAAATCCTTCTCTATTTTTCCCCAACGACGTCCCATTAGCTCCCAAGTTTCACCATGATAGAGTATCGCGTCCTTCGTCTTCAGATCTTCCTTCTTGATACGTACGATGTCCAGGAGCTTCTGAATCAAAGCGTGGACATGCTGACAACATCGGACTGGATTCTTGACGAAGTCCAAAGCGGCGTTAATGCTCAACGCGTTTCCTGGATTGATCTGCTCGCGATCTTCGCGAGTGAACTCTCTGTTCTGTTGCAGTAGCTCATGCAAACGGGTCTTTACCCTGCAATCAAAATAAATATTGAATGTATTGAATGATAATTCTAATCTAATGTAACGTCTTAACAATAATAATAACGACGATCTTACATGTTTTGATATTTGCTACTGTCGCAGTCGTTGTCCAGCAGACCATTGGTGTTCGCGCTCTTCACCATTTGCACGAGGATGGGCGTCAATTCTCCTTCCAACGCGAGTAATCCTTTTGCGAATGCCGCTGCGGTCATCTGGACACGTCCCTCGTCACTGGCGTATATCTTCAAATCATGGCGAAATGTGGAATGCAAGCGTAACAAGCCTAGTCCTTGCGCACCTGCATATTCACCTATATTTATACAAGGAAAGTGGTATCAACACGATGAAAAAGTACATCGAGAAACACGATAACGGTAATAGAACACAACGACATGAAACAATCGAAAAGTTACTCGGAAAACTGCTATCAGAATGACCTACGTTCTCGTATCAGGATCATTAGGGATATATATTGTCATAAAAAATGCATTATTACTTGCATTAAACGACGTTATTAACGTCTTACCGCAAACGTAAGGGATTACCGTAAGAAGCTTTTCATGTCTTTGAATGATTTAGAATTTACCTTGTAGCTCCTGGGATTACGGTTTTAACGAAAAGATTACCTCTCCACGTCAATCTGCTGTATTGTATTGTACAGCACGTGCACGACGTCTTTCGTATGAAAACGATAAAATAACATTTAATGTGTTTCTGTAGTGTTTGTAGTGCCATAAAAATTAAGTTAACAAAAACATTCATCGAAACGCAGAAAGAAGCATGTAGCAAGAGATGGATGAGAGAGATGTGCGCACGTGTGTATGTATATATATGCGTGTGTAGTACGTATACAGTGCTATAAAAAACCATGCCACTCATTTACGCTGCGACAACTCGACTTCTCGCCGAATCGAGCGGCAGCACGAAGCATTCAAAAATAAAGAGAAATTACAAAGTGTTCAGTGTACTCTTACTGTTTGCGCCGTTGTCTTTATAACATCGCTATTTCTAAGAACAGCAATACAATCTACTATGAGAACTATAAGAAGTAAGCGTGGATCGTAAATAAAAGGTTACCGTGGTTTGGTAACATCTCTGATTCTTCCTCTGAAATAACATTTGAGATTACCGATAAATTATCCTGTACATACGACTCCTGTACATAATTACTGCATTTTACTACCAACTACTAATTACGATATGATTGCCAATATAGTCGTTAGTGCCAAAGTGGTTTGCTACACTGGCAGTTTTATTCGCGCATATAGATCAACTCAATATTAGTTACTCTCGTTTCAAGAATTCTCGAGTCTCTAACAAGATACAGTATGAGACATTCAAATCAATTGCATTAGATTGCAATTCGATCTCGCAATGTGTTGATCTTAAAGCCGTCCAAAATTTGCACGTTTCCTCAGCATCTCGCAAGGTAATCTTGATACAAGTAACAATAACGTTAATTGAAAGCCGCAGAGGCTTCTAGACAGTGATCAAATTAGGTAATCCAGACGTATTACGGACGAGTCCAGACAAAGTTCCACTAACAGAGGATAAATTACTGTAGAAGTGATCTTCAATGTTGTGTAAGAAACTTAAAAGCGAGCATGGCAAGCATATGAACATAAGATACGAACCACTAAGGTGTCTACCTTGACCACCGGGGTACATGCAACGGAATATGCGTCCTAACTCTTCCGCCTGAATACGTCCAGCCGGCGTCAATTCACCGCCCCACTTCAATATCAAAACGAGAGATGGTTCGCCCAGTCGATCTGGAAGAAAAAAAAGAGTGGAGAGGCGCGTGTCCTGATACACACACGTTGAAATATATTACATGACTTTCTGCTATTAGACAGCCATGTAAAATAGTGAAAAAGTGAACACGCCATACTGAGATCGTTACCGTCGTCGGAAGAACTTCCCCGAGGTCGTCCCCGAGGTTGATACTTCATTTGGACCTTACGATTTATACCGGAGAAATGTCCGTACCTACGATAAACATTTAATAATTTTATTGTGAGTTTATAGTTGATTAATAACAATTATGCAATTGTATTCACGTTATAATTGCTCCTTGACACGCACATTTCCAACACACTCTTGAGTTGTTCCAGTTTCCCTTGCTTTTCCTCCAGCTCGGGTCCCGCTGCACGGTGCTGTATTTCCGCCAGTAGACTACGCGCCGTATCGAGAATTTCCTGTAACTGCTTGGGTCGCTTCAACTTCACATGACCATGTTTATAGCCATCGTACTTTGCAAATATCTCAAAGAATCTATGAGATGTAATATTTATATTTAATTTGTGCAATAAAAATACCGCTATTTTCCGGATATTCTGTACTCACTTCGGATGGCGTACTTCTACTTTCATCTTTTGCTTTGGAGTTCTGTCGCCATGTCTGATAACCGCCACAACGCAGCGCAATTCCATCCTAAATTAATATTAAATTTGAACAACGAATAAAAATCATGTATACGAAATAGCGATATTTTCGCTTGTGCGAATTCTAACTTGCAATTGTACTAACATTTTACCAAATGTAGTTGGCACGATGGGAGGATCATCCAACTGAAAGGGCACGCTCCATGGAATATGCAATGTTGGAGCCAATTCCCTCAGTATCATATTTCCCAGAATCTTGGCACAGTCATCGTAATACTTATTCGAATTCTTTACAAAACTAAATCCATTTACATCGCATACGAACGACTGTCCATTCGCTCTACAAATAAAACAATATTCGTGCTATACCAATCACATAATAAATCTCGAATCACTCACGCGAATCGCGATATATTCACGGATAGACACTAGTGTCAAACCCGTTTCCTGACTAGTCGATTCACGTTGACGCAGGAAGAATCAAGGTTACATGTACAGTTATATGTAACACGATATGCGCTCTAGAGTAACATCGATAACCACATCGGACACAATCACGAATGCTTCAACGTATATATTACCGTGCCACATCGCATCGTCGTATTATATATAGATTAAATACTTGAAATTTCTTTTTTGCATATAAGAAATTTCTTGCAATACACGAAGCATGTGTACGCGTGTTACCGTTTAAAATAAACTTATTATAAAAGAAAGTAGACCTCTCCCTATATATATAATTATTCATGTTAATACAGATTATATCATTAAACGATTTTTACCTCAGCAAGTCGAAACCACACACCGTTTGCTTGAAGGCCAAACATACTTTTCTGCTAATAAGTTTTTCGACGTTACTCAATATCACCGGATAACGAATCTCTTTGCCCTCCGAGTCTCTCTCGACTTTGCCATCGAGAGCTGGACTCTTTCTCGCCTCGGCATGTGCATAGTCAGGTCCCACGGTATAAACTTTAACGTCAGTACCATCGGTAGGCATAAAATCTTCATAGATATACGAACCAGTCTTACGAACACGAGACTCCGGAGAATATACACTACTACGACTACCTATCTGTATAATGAAAAAATACGATAAGTGTATGCAAGTTTGGGTTTTTTGTGTAAGAAAATAATATACATGGACATTTATATTTCTAAACCTGCATGTATAAAGCATTTTATATCTTATTTGTTAGAATGTAAGATTATTATATGTACCTTTCTAAATAATCTCTGACTGCCTCCACCCGCAGAGGTGGGATAATAAATATAAATATTATGATCTTCAGCAGACACCGGTTTTTCCACAAAAGGTTTGTTAAAAGTAATACCATTCACTTCCACATGATCCTCCGACTCCACCAATTCATGATCTGAAAAAGATTCTGCATTCTGCATATGTCAAGATTAAATATGCAACAAAAGAGCTTTCTGAACTTATCTAGGTGCACCGTTGTTATTCTATTGAACATTAAATTGTGGTGAACTGAGTGTTTTTACGGTGCTTTTTACAACGCAACAAATGAATTTTACTTACGTTTCGGATCTGGTGAGTCCCTGTCGAGAACGGCGTACCGTGGAATCTCGATACCTTCGCTCTCCAGTATGGCATAAACTCTCCTGCGATCCTGTATGAATAATCATTCTTGTTTACATATGATTTATGAGGAAAAAAGATAGTAACATCTGTAATATCAACGATCTCTCTACCTGGATATCATATTGCATCGGAAGATTATTAATGATAAATGGATTACGTAAATTCGCATAGTTTATAGCCTTATCGAGTGGGAAGCCTTTACTGTGGAAACTTATCAAGCAGTCAACTACAGGCCAATCTTCCACGGGTTCCTGTAACCAAGCGAAAACAATGAAAAAAATATATATAAAATAAAAATTTGAAAGCGTTAGAGCACAAGAGCGTAAAAGGAATGTACTACCTTTAGTATCACATCTTCCGGAAACACAACAATTTTGATATATTCAAATTCCTCGAGCCTTGTTAAAATTTCTTTCATCGGTTTACTCTGCGATTTCTTCGCCATCGCGCATACCCCAACCAAGACTTGTTTTCCCTCCCCTTCCACGTCGCTGCCGCCCATATAAGCATCATCGTTGCTGCACCCTTCTGACAGTTCAGGCTAGAAGATAAAATAGGTGATAAACAACAATTGCTCCAGAAGATGTACATTGTTGTGCGTGTGCAAGATCATACATCATACATGATGACACTTAATATTTTTTTTATACATATATATATAACAAGTAACAAATAATTATAAGATAAACATAGATTTTGAAATTAAATTCACTACCACGCACGCCTTTTCTTCTGAGAAATTAATGATAACCCAATTTTTAAAAAGTACAGAGAAGTTTACAGCTTTATATTCTTATATTATAAATGAATATGCAGTTTCTACACTCCGATATGTAATAAGCAGCGATGAGAGAAGATCATAAAATCTCCAAGCTAAGTAGTGCTCACCCAGTATGCCTTAAGGCAGGACAGAAATCTGGGCTTGTCGTCGGCATTTCTTTCAGGGCAATTTTCATTGCAAACCCTTGTATGATTACTCATTATACTCTTTAGCTTGAGCTTTCGATAAGTAAGTTATACGTTGATCGCATACGTTATCGCCTACATAGAAAGGTAATACGTATCAAGCAACAAAGCGTGAAAACATATGAGTTTGAAAATGAGACTTCACTCAGTCTCTCTTTGAATTTGTGATTCAGCATAAATTCTCATCTACACATTCTCATTTCCACATTCTCTTTTCCTGTATACTTTTATTATTTTTCACTACAATCCGAAAATATATGAGAAGTATGATATCAGTCATGCAGCTGACAAGTTAAACGAACAAGCCAAGGAAAATGAAATTTTCCTAACCACTGTAATAAAAGAACCGAAAAATTGTTATAAGAAAATAAAGATTACAAGCTGAAGAAATAAAATGTAATAAAACCTATTTAATCATTTTATTAACTTGTAATAACTGTATGGTAAGTAAATGAAAGAAATACCCTATTTCTAGTTAAAAATTTGTAGGATGTTTTTGTGATTAAGTATCTGATAAGCTATCACGAAAAATTTAGTAATATTTTTTCTTTATTATTTTTTTTAACTTGTAATATTTTCCATAGATGTAGTTTCCACAACTAACACATTAAAATTTATAACTTAAAACTTTCATTATATATGTGTAGCCTCATGAGAATTCTTGAAATATTCTTTCTATTACATTTTAATCAATTGTTAGTTCTGTGACCAATTAAATATATGTTTCATACATATTACTGAACATATATCGCCTATGATACGATTACATAAGATAATGTACAGAGTTAATTAGAAATACATTACAGTATTACATAGTACACATATCATCACAAACATATACTTCTACCTTGAGATTAGATATTATTCTCATGTATCCATACTAAAATTTAAATATCTATTGTACTGACAGTATATTTGCCTGATAACAAGCACTAAATTTAGTTGATATTACTTAAAGACTCTACAATAGTGATAAGGAGATAAAAAAAAGACAAAATATCAATCCTACTCTTTAGTGGCATTCAAGGTTATTATTGTAACTATCATAGTAAAACTCAGATATTGGATAGCATGCTTAAAAACCTCAAAATAATATGAGACTATGTGATACTAGTGTTCTAATAGAATATAAAATTTAATATCCAATAAGATGAAATGTTTAACCAAGATTTGATTTTCATGCACTGTTATGGAATAATATATAATAAATATATTCTACGTAATAGAACAAACTTTACAAAGTTGTCACATTGTTACCAGCCTAAGTAATTAGATATAATTCTGTTGATATTAGTTACTATCAGTATAACTAGCATTATTTTTATCTTCATTTAATCTCTAAACACACACAGTGGACAATCTCTACACTCTACATGCTCACTGTAAAATTTAATATTAATTTGTATGTCATATGCATATATACCATTCGTGCTCGAATACTTTGCCTTATAATTTCAATTAGGTAAATTCCTGTCTGCCCAAACATCATGAAGACTCAAGATTTATGTTTACAGCGATTACATTCACACATTCCATAGATAGAAACGCTTATTAACCTAAAATATATATACTGCAAATAATGCCTACGATTGACTTGATTTTTTTAAAACTTTTTATATAAGGATATATGCTTTGAGTCACTTAAGCATTAATATTTAAGTAATGTTTTAGCAAGAATTCTTTAAGTAGTTATTTAACAACTTTTTATGAATCATAACTACTACTGTCGTTTTAGAAACGCGAGAATACTGTAAATAAACATTGGTTGATCATTTATATTTTTAAATACAGAAAATATATCTACATACCATGTAAACCACACATACATAACATATATTTCTACTACATTTCTAACCTCCAAATTATCAATTTCAGTATCTTGCAGATGAATACAAAGTGGCACTTTTGTAAACACAAAACATAAAAGTGTGTAAATTCCAAACTCTATATTTATCTAATGCTATTTGTGATAGATTATCAGATACAAATCAATTGTAACAATTATGAATATAACTGAGCTGAAAATATTTGTTTTACATCTATAAAATATTACATGTAGTATATGCTTTAATTAAAAATAGAGGATACATTTCCAAAGTTTGCATTGTATTATTCCCCTGGACATGCATGAATTCTGCTTGCAATCAAATTTGACAATAAAATACAGACTCACCCTTTTAGACGAACGATAGATGGAAGGTATAACAGCACCTACTATGGGTGGTTGTACTGTATTTATATCTCCTATGTAGAACATTGGTCTGCTTGCATTCTTGAGACCCTGTAAGAAAAATTTTGTAAGAACCTTGACACATCATGACTTTTTTTGTATGTATCGCACTGTTGTAATCTTGCTTACCTGGTAACCATGTTCCAGTTCAGTGTAAGACATGTCAGATCAGGTTTCATTGATAAAAGAAACAACAATGTTGTATGCTCGAGCTAGACAATGTGACACACTGCTGAAATCATTGTATCATCACATTAACCCAGTATCAATTTTACACCAATATCGAGTACAGCAATATACATTATCGAGTATAATTAAGAATGCGACATGTACGAACAGTTCACAAATTTATAAATTATTTCATTTTGCTCTCTTATCTCTCTTATCTAACTTCTTTTCTCTCACGTGAATTCTCGCATATGTTCACGAAACAGCGATCTTCCTCTAGCTGCTCTGAACGAAACGCACCTTTGTTTGCCAGTCGTATTTTATTTGACGCGTTGTGTCCTCAGTAAATCGTGTTAAACAAGATTATGCGGCAATGTTTGTACACACGTAAGCGACCTAAAAGAACAACGATGGCATGTGGCGCAAGATGTTCTCTGTTTAGGACCTACCAAGAATAACGTTTACAATCGCGATGACTAATTAATGTCGTTGTAGCAATACAACTAGTGAGCAGAGATTCAGCGATATTCAATATTTAATCGCATTTAAAAATCAGTAAAACGCTATTGCACGATTAAGTCGCGGGTCATGTCGACAGCGTCGTCAGAAATTGCGTACAAAACACTCGTGAATTCGCAGACGATTTACGGACAAACGCAAGTGAATCGAAGTATACTCACAGATTACGACGAAAGTACAACTCGCGGTACCGGTGCTCGCGCACGATTCGTAATATGACACGAAACGCGCGATTCACAATGAAAGTTTAAATTCGCGTATACTTTGGCGTCAATTAATTCGCGGACATGTTGCCGAAATCGAATCTCGAAGAGAAATGGAGGAGGGAAGGAATCCTGGCTCGGCGCGAATCGAACATCCGGTTCGTCCTTTCTGTCGGCCAAATATTCTCATTGTCAAAATTCTGTTTCTTCTCATTTTTATTCAAACCTATATTTTTATTGGTAAACTTTTGTATCATATGATCATGTTATTTACCTTGCGTTCTACCTGTTACATACGGTACGCATTTACGGCTAGGAGTCGTCAGGGCAACTCTGAATCATGATGCGCGGTTCGATGTAAAATTACCTAACTTCAGACGGGAAGATGACGTGACAACAGCGGTAATACAGGTGAGTTCAGGCGGGAAACTTGAACGATGGATAATGAATTGTACTGAAATTTATTTACTTGTATATTATGCATAATATTGTACAGCATAAGACATCTTATGTTGATCTGTATACATAAATTGCGATGTTATATCGCAATAAAAATATAACAGAATTAATACATTATATTATTAATAAAAAAATCGACATAATCGCACATTACAGTCATATCTTTTCTAAATAATTCTATTGATACATCAAAGTCATATCTTTTCTAAATAATTCTGTTGATACATCAAAATGAAAAAAAAATATATATAAATTCATATAAACATCATACCTTGAATGTAATTTTTAATTTCGTTAAGTTCTATACTAATGCTTTGAGTAGAAAGAGTAAATTGCAAACTTCTTTTAATTATTAAAATCCTGGAGAAAGGTTGATCCAACTTAGCACATATTAAAAACAAAAAGAAAACTCAAATTAATTGTAGTAGGTGATATAGCTGTAGTAGATTTTAAAATTTTGTTTTGCTAGAATGTGACATTTATAAATATAATTTGACAGTAAAACTTACTCTCTCTTACGTCTCGTGAATGAATATTTTAGCAGCGATATGGTTTTTATAAAATATGAAAATCGCATTTGAAAATTTCGATCAAATATCAAAACAGCAGTGTTGAAAAAAATAACAATTATGTTACACTCAGAGTATGTCTACATATCTTTTATTAACTGTACGCTTCCTGTATTCAAAAGTAGTATACGTAATAAAGAATCGAGAATACAAAAAAAGAGAGAGAGAAGCGAATTTAGGAATAAGTACAGTTAAAAGAACAGATCCGTTATGTCTTTTTGCTGTTTCATATTTAATCACTTTCACATATTTATCAATGATCTTTCATAGATTTCTTTTTTGGTTACTTATACTTATTCATTAATACCAGTTAATAAAATTCATATGTTTCATTACACTAGTTATTACTTCTGCAATGTAATAAGAATATCATATAAAGAGTTTTATAAACGCTCGAAAAAGATGATCTTTACATACAGATATATATGGATTTTACTCAAACTGAAATAAATCTTTACCTTCCACACTATTCGTAATCTTTGTGAAATCTATCGTCATGATCCCAGAAATCAGCATTCTTTTGCCTTGACGTGATCTTCATAGAGCTCAACTTTGTGTTAACATCATCCTCTCTTTTAGTATCTAATCCACCTGTTCCACGTATCGCCCTTGGAATATGAAGACCTTTCGAGTGACTTTGTTTGTTACATACTTCATTGGCCTCTTCTTTTGAAATTTGATGTGAAGGCACGTTATCGACTTGTTGCAAGTTCCCTGGTGGATTGTTATCTAAAACTTTTATTCTTATAACATAGCAACATCTCTTAATACTTCGTTAGTTATTATTACCATTTCCAATCTTTGTCTCTGTCTCTGGGCCTACTTTGAATTCCTCCTTATAAAATGGATAGTCGAAAATGAGCGATTTAATGTTTGAAGTATAAAATTCTTTTAGATGTGTATCTTTAATTTCATAGTTGTTATAGGCTAAATCGATTAATAACAATAACACTGCACGATTTCGAGAATTATCACTGTTCTCTTTTAATAATGCTTGCCTAATTATCATCAAAAATTCCTCCAATTGTTTTGGACCTGCTGCCCAAAGATCTTGACCAGATCTGAGTAGCTAAAAGAGAAATATCTTTACATCTTTATACACACCATTTTTTGTACTTATACATGTAGAATAGCTTACCTGTATCATGATAAAGTCAATATTATCTTCAACACTATTTTGTATTAGATCTTCTAAATAACGAACTAAAGGTCTAGCTAATATTTTCAATCTATTACCATTATTCAGCCTCATGTTATAATAAACTTCTGCATGAAGTAAAACTATATTCGCAAATATCTTTTTATCCTCCATTCGATTTTTTTCTCTAGCTAAAAAGATGACATATATATAGCACGATATCAATACTAAAGAAAACAGTCAAGAAAACCTCTCATGATACTTACACATATAATTATCTTGCAGAAAACGTAATAAATGATTTCGTATAATTTCATTATTTGAATCTTTTATGAAAGCGACTTTGTTGTCACTAAATATCATCGCTAGCTTTGTAGTAAAGGAGTTGTTGAGTATGGATTGTTTCAAAAGCATATTACATGTCTCTCTAACATATGAAATGTTACATTAAAAAGCAATAAAACAATTGTCATAAGACAAACCTATATAATACCTGAGGCTTTCCTTGTTGGTTGGACTAGTTATCAGATCTGTGATCTCTTGAATCAACTGTGGCGTAACTTGTTCATAGCTGCTTAATTTTTCTAATATGTCTTTGACAACATCATTGGTACAAGATATACTTCCTGGTCTACGAAGATCCTGCTCTCTGTTCTGAAGATACCATCCACGACCACGACCGAACGAAGTCATCTTGCAGCCTCAACAATTATACCTGCAAAAGGGGAAGATATATGTTAGAAATATATATCGAACAGATATCATTTTGGAAAATAAGGCTCATTAGCAAATAAAGTCTTACACTGTACTCACTGTTGAACAATTTGTAGAACTAAACGAACATCTGTATATATTGACGCGAACTCTTTCATAGGCAACGCGACTGCATCACCTATAGGTTTGTTTTTGCACTATCTACACTTAAAGTGAAAAAGATACACATACATATACTTAGAAGAGGGGAGAAAGAGATAGAGCGATATAAAGAGTGAAAAGCGGAAATATCGAATGAACTTTATACAGAAAGGAGGTCAATATAAATAGCGTAAATATACTTTCTTGCAAGTTTAAGATGAGGTAAACATACATGTATATATATATATATATATATATATATATATATATATATATATATAAAAGTATGTATATATATTAGGCTGTGGTAGAAGAAGAAGAAAGAGGAGAGAAAGTGCAAAAGTGCAATTAATTGAATGCGATCTCTGTGATTCTTTATTCTATGGATTTTGCTGAACATATTTTGCACCGTTTGAAATATATTTTCCGGCGCATATAAAATTTTTCCAACATAGATTACATTCGAAATTCCAATTTCGACAAAAATTTTCGTTACATTCCATATAATTTGTACGGCCAAGTCGCAGCTCGTGGCTCGAGAGTAATCGCAAACTCTCACTCGAAAACGCCGAGATCATAACTCGCAAATGATCGTAACTCGAAAATCGTAACTCGAAATCGTAATTTCATTTAGTATAATGAAAGAGTGAATAATTGGTAATAGTGTTGGGGTTTTTATGTTTAATCCCTGGAACCAATATTGAGCACTGAGCACTGAAAGAGTGAATAAGTCGCCTGGAGCCATATTTATTGAGAAAGAGAAAGAGAGAGAGAGAGAGAGAGAGAGAGAGAGAGAGAGAGAATAAAGAAACGATTTGAATTAGCCTCGCGCATGCGTGCGAGCGAAGTACCGCACGGAGACTATCGCCAATCGCCTCGGTGGGCTCGCGGCGATAAATTTGTTGAAATCTGTCAGTCATCGTCGTGGGGTCGCCGTCAGTTGTTTTCCAGGGTCGTGACCGACACGTATTGCATATTTGAACGATTAAATGATAATCGTCTCAGCAACGTCAGTTGACTCAAGGCTGGCGGGGAATTTCGCGCAAGTTGGTAACAGTTCGATGATTCGATTCTCTAGGTGGAGTAGTCGCCGTCAGTGTAGTCGGTGGTAGTCGTTGATTGCCGTTGACTGAGTACGTTTCGTCGCGCGAGTCTCTTCCCGTCGCGGTGTGTTTTCACCGCGTTCACGAGCGGAGAACAAGAGAGGAGCTGTACGAGTTCCTCGCCAGAGACGCACCTTATCGCGAAAGTAATAACAACTGGCCGTCGGCCCGTTCGTTCGCGAGGGGAACATGACGACGGAGGAGA
Source organism: Odontomachus brunneus (assembly GCF_010583005.1). Taxonomy (NCBI): domain Eukaryota; kingdom Metazoa; phylum Arthropoda; class Insecta; order Hymenoptera; family Formicidae; genus Odontomachus; species Odontomachus brunneus. The sequence continues at coordinate 226,738 of NW_022639592.1, forward strand.
AATTCAACGCCGCCGTCAACGTGATCAGGAACCTGCCGAAAAATGGTAAGTAAATATCGCTTTCGCGAACGTCCGTATTTTTGTCGGCGAATAGCGCGTAATCGCGACCGGGTTCGTCTCACACGGCGATCCTTAGAGGGGAGACAACCTTTACCTAATCTACCTATCTATTTATCGTGCAACTTTTACTTGTCTATCCACCTATGGTTCACCGTGTCGTTCACTCTCGCACTCGACGACCGATATCAGCAGCGGCGGCGCGGCGATATTACGCGATCGCTTTTAGCTTTCCCTCTTTGTTGATTTCATTTCCTTTCCAGCCTCTCTTCCTTTCGGCCGCATGCACCGACGGTGCATTATTGCGCGTTGACTAAAGTCCACGAGCTGATGTTTGTCGTCGTCATCGTTCCCCGCTGACGCCCCGGAACAACGTCGAGTCTCTCGCGAAAAAGAGACGTTCAAAAGCCAGCGCCGCGACAGCATGTAATTTCGCTTGTATCCTCGATGATACTATGTATAATGCATTAGGATGAGTGTCCGTGTATTTATTCACGGTTCGTGATTAACACTTTGAGGTTTTCGTTGTGCTGTGCTTGCTGTGATGCGGCGGATATTGACCTTCCCTCGAATCCGCAGTGTTCGCTTCGGGTATACCCGCTCATGTTTTCCAATCTTGACCTAAAAACCACTCGAAGGACAACGGAAGCGTCGCGATCATCTCGACGGTGTCATGCGCTTTCGAAACTTTACGAACCGTCCTTCTGTACTTTTCCATCGTTTCTTATGGGAAATAAGAACGGATTTTGCGTGCACGATAATTCGCACCAACAACCGTGCAGAGAAATTCGCGAGATCGAATCGCGCGAGTCCAGGAAAGAAAGTGAATGCGAACTTCTCACCGGCGGCGTTGAAAGCGATATTAAAAATTCAATCTACGAATCTAGGCGTACACACACACATACACAATGCACGACTTCCTCGTGCGCGGAAAAAGCGCATGAGGAAGGATACAATGATTACTCGGATTGCGCGTGTATCGCCGCACGAAGAGTTACGAAAACTTTATAGAAAAAGAACTTTTCAACCTTTAAACCGGTTGCGCGATTGCTAATCGTATCTGTCGTATTTTAAAATTATACTGAGAAACCGATTCATCTGATATGCGTCATTGCTTTAAGTATTGCCGTATAAAAGTAAAAAAACATTAAGGATGCAATTTCAATGCATATTAAAAAAAAAAAAGAAAAAAGCGATAATATATTTGCGACAATGAGTTCTTATATAAGAATAATGATCGTATCGACGTCCGTTATTATCTTTTTTTACAATCGTCTTGCTGTCGCAAACTCGTATATAAATATATGTAACTTTAATCGAGATAACTGTGTACATATACTATAAGGTCAATATAAATTGTTTTAATTAATTGCCTATTTTATTCCTAAGACATCATTTAAACATTTACTTCCTTTTTTCTTACCATTTGGCCTTGACGCCGAATATTACACATACTTTTCAGTCATTTCGTATGGTCATAAATTTCTTATGACCATTAAAAACAGCACAATATGCAAAAACTGTGCGACTGTTTTTATGAAAAAAAAACTTAGAAGAGGTTAACGGCCTTCTATTATCTTATTATCTTCTATTACGATTGTCTTTCATCGTGAATTCGCGTACAAATATATTTGGCCTTGATGTCGAATATAGCGTATAAGTATACTTTCCAGTCATTTCATATGGCCAAGTGACTGTATTACTCCCACTTTACTTTCTAACGGCGCAAGTCTAGCTGAACCATGCTTTGTGGCTGAAACTGGAATGTTCCTCTTCACTGGTCACACAAATCACTCGCGTTGCGCTAGCAATTATGAAACTCTGTTAACGAGCACTTTAATTAACCCCCGAATCGATGCATTAACCGGAATTTATTGAGCGAAGTTCTCTTCCTTTTTCCTCCTTACGTTTTGCCCGCAATATTTTGAATGTTTGTATCACACGCGTAAATAATGCAAACACGCGTGAGTATTCATTAGCAGCATCTATTAGTTGCATGATAAAGCACATTGTTAAACCCGATTCAAGTCGATGGAAAATAATTCACTTTCACAACAGCCACTGTAATAACTGTGATTATTGTGGCTACAACAACCACATTCTACAACCTCGCTTTCTAGAACTGTAAATTCTATCAAGATTACAATTACAAAATTTTCCCACTGCACACAGTTGAAAATGTAGTAAACATCGTTGAGGATATATGAAGAAAATCATTGTCAAATAAAAAATAGCGCGCAATTTGCATAATCTTGCGTGAAATATAAATTACAATCGGTGCTAAGTTTTAAGAAATAAAGTATCAATATTATATCGCATCGATGTTGTCACAAGTCTTAGTGTATCGACGAATTATAAAAAACGTGATTGAAATTATTTCTTCGCTCAGTTCTGCTTGGACGTTAAGATCTCTCTCCGCTCTTGAATATGTAATTCTGCAGTAAAAAACATGTAGTAAACGCACTTTGAGCTTTGCACATAGAATTATGCATTGTTAATGAATAGGATAACGTTTCAGGAGCGTACCAGCCTAGCCACGAGATTATGCTACGATTTTACTCATACTACAAACAAGCAACCGAGGGGCCTTGTCAACAAGGGAAACCTGCATTTTGGGAGGTGGTGAAGAAAGCAAAATGGGACGCCTGGACACGTCTCGGTAATATGAGTCGCACAGAAGCCATGAACAATTACGTGGAAGAATTAAAAAGAGTACGTGTCTCATAGCTTTTTTTGCAAACAAACGCGCGTGTCGGATGTATCAAATAAAAAGGTCGTCACTTTACAGATCGTCGAGACTATGTCTTACACGGACAATGTGGCGACTTTTCTCGGCAGTTTGGACTCATTTTACGAGAGTGTGCCGAGTGAGGATTTGGAATTACTTGTTGGGCCAGTATTGGAGCGCATGCGCTCCCAACCGGGATCACCATTATCTGGTTCCCCGTTAGGTTTGTTTTCCTTCTTTTCTACACATGACGAAATATTCTTATATCTTAATTATAAACTAGCTTGTGTAATCTTATCGTTAAAGCTTCAGCGCTTTTATCTCTGTAATGTAGCCACTCGACAGTGTTGTTTATTACAAAAGTTATCAATATCGATAACGGTGTCTACGTATCAAATTTAATAATTAAGAAACATACATATGTCCACGTGAATATTATTTTGTATCTCTTTCTCTGGCTATGAGCTCTGTTGATTGAATTTTTCTCTTTCATTCATTAGCATCCAGAGAAACGTCACCTCATAGAGTTTGCAACGCTTCACGACATATAACGAGCAGTTTGGAAACTAGCCCAACCAGTAGTCGCACCGCGAGCCCATTACCACAAGATACTGATGGCGAAGAAGAGGAGTTTATAGATACTGTTGAAGTATGTATTAACATTATACGACTTTGTTGTTCCGTTACTCCGCAGAACAAGATAACTTAATTTTATTACGATGTAAATTATATTAGATCAGCTATCCTCTAATCTTATGAAGCAAAACAATTCAATTTTATTGCAGTCTGCGCCGGAGAGATCGCAGAAAGATGCATTAAAATCTTCTACTTGTCCTCAAAAGGTACAAACCACGGCAAATAACGGAATTGATAATTCGAATACAGAGAATGTAGTGAAGGAGAGCACTGAATTAACGAATGGATACAGTAACGCTAACGGTCACGCGGTGGACGCGACATCGGACAGTAAACGAGAAAGAGGTAGACAAAGAACAAAGAAAGACGACAAGTTCAACGCGGAGTTCCTCAATCAAATCGCCACGACTGTACAGCATCTACAGAGAGATCTGGATAGAGTAACGACCAGAGTACGGAGTTTAGAAGGGCAAGCCTTGCAAGCGCTAGCGCCACAAAGTGTACGTCTCAATATATTCTTTCAATAAAAATTTCGATAAAAAATACGATATACATATATGCGATATTCAATAAAGTCTAGAAATAGAATAAGAATAAATTTGTACGGAAATGTTGAAATTATATTCGTACCTCTTCTTTTTTTCAGGAGTACGCCGCTAAACGCGCATATCCGAGTTGGTGGCCGTTCCACGAATGCTCGCCGCGGTTATTCGCCATTCTAATCATGTGGCCATTCCTCGCTCATCTGCTGATCAATACCACGCAGCGCTATCGCCAACGAAGACTGTGATCCTACGGTTACTATGCCCATGCAGCTAAGAACCTATTTTTATTGAGCAGGTTACTGATTTTGAGTTGAAAGTATACAGAGATCTTTCCGATTTTGCATCTCCTATAGGAAGCAATTCGCTACCCTAACAATACAATCTGCGATTACGTTTGTAAACGTAAATTGTGATAATATTGCAACTAGGCCGATCTCTGTATATTTTTGCATATGTGGCCTGTTTAAGAGGTCACGCACTTTCTCCCGATTGCAGATTGTCTGCTGAACTGATGACTCTTTCGATTCATACAGCGAAAGTTCGATGTCGTTTTAATCTATAGTCGCACTAGGTTGACCTTAAAATTCTACGATTATAAATTTCATTGACTTGACATTCATCAATATCTTTTTTTAATTACTAGCAATTTTCAAGCTCGATAATTTTTCAATTAATTACACGATCTTTCTATATTTTGGAGAAAGTGTGCGACTTTTGGAATAAACTATGTAAAATGCAATGATATAGTTCAATGGTTTGGTGAAATTGTATGTAATATATAAATAGTTGTATATTCGTAAATTGTAATATAAACACACAGGTAAAAAGTAAATTTTTTTGTACACATAAGCATACATGATAGTTACTGTTATATATATTATATGTGTAATGCGGGTTTATATATAAGAAGGGACTTTAAAATGTATATGTACCAGCATTACAGTGACAACAACATCGTAATTAACGGTACGAAATTTTTACATTCATTGCAATTTAAATTTTTATCTAGCGGATGATTGTGATGGATTTTCTGTACATAGGTGAAATGTGAAAATACAAGAGTTTGTAATTATTGTCAGTTGCATTTCATACTAACTTCTCTCGCCTTTAAGCAGGAATCGTTGTACCGGATAGGTTTCCTTGTGATGTGGTAAGAGCATCGCCCCACTGCTCTTGGTTCTACATGTTTTTCCTGTAAAGAGAAAGTAAAGAGTGAGAAAGAGAATGAGAACGTAGAAAGTATAGTTAAAAGGACTTAGACCTTTCTACGAGTAGCAAGTCACGTTTATACACGTGTTTAAGATGAGCCGTTGTAAATAGGACGTTCTCATTGTATCTTTTAGGTTTAAATCAATAAATATTAACTATTTAATTATTTTGTTCTTGATAATTTTCGTTTTACGTGTATATGCACGCGTATTACGTGTAGAAAAATGCCAAAGCCTAATTTTTAAATTCAAATTTTAGGTTTGTTCTTTTTAGTTAAACTGCCTGAACTGATGCAATAAATTAGAGTGAAATAAAATATATTTGTCTTGCTTTAACTTATTGTATCAGTTCAGCTAAAAAGAACATACCTTTTTACTTTGCCATCCAAATGAATTAAATCCAAAAGTTTAAATCAGTTAAATTATACAGTTTTTAAATTTAATAGTGTGTCCTCGAAAATTCGAAGTGCAAAAACCGCAAAAATGTTGCGGTCACAGTAATTTATAGCGTTAATGTTGCAAACGATTAAAATTATCATCTGATGTCACTGTTATTGATCTTTAAAATTCAGTTGACATCGGGAACCAATAGCGCCTGCTCGCTACGAATTTTGTCCCTCCACCTAGCAGCCATGCTAACATTCGTAAAAATATGGCATAGCTGCGCGCTCTTCGAGTAAGAGCGTACGGTCTGGCATGGAGGTTACATCGTCCGTGGTCGTAAAATGATACCGTGCGACGGGATCCTCTGTGAATCATAATCATCGTTCCTCTTTCGTTCAAGGTTCACTCACCAATGTCACGTGTAAGCTCCACGTGAGATTATTGCTCGCGAATCGCTGGAAAATCGCGAACACCGACAACAAAGTGAAAGGAAATTCTACACGATGGATACCAGAGTGTTACTTGTGTTCACGAGTATTTTTGCTGCGAGCCACTCCACCACCAAAGACCTCGACTTGGGCACAATCGTTTTCGCGAATCTTGTAAGCGCGAAACAATCAAATTCCTATTTATTTATAAATAATATTCACGTTGTCATTACGAATGCTGGTTCTTCGTTGTCTATTTTATATTTTCCGAAGTCTCTTATCTTGGAATTTCAAGTAGATGCAAACATTCTTATCTTTCATTGCGACACATTAACAATTTGCACATGCACGGTCGCTCATAAAATTTACTCATGAAATGAACATTATCTTACAGTTATACAGACACGGTGACAGAACTCCTATCTCTCCTTACCCTACTGACCCTTACCACAATGAAACTTTCTGGCCAGTTCCATATGGAGAATTAACAAATGTATGTATGCATTATTGAAATTTTAACTATAATCAATGCAAGTATAAAGCTGGTTTATTGTAGTCAGCTTTATGCAGAACAAAGATATTTTATGATATTGCAAATACTTTTTTTACATTCTTAAGTGTACTGTGAAATTTAATACATCTGAGTTGGCACAGCATTTAAATATTTGGCATCAGCTATAATGAGGCAAAAGAACAGATTATATAATCAGTGTAAATTTAACAAGAAAAATCATGGAAATAATTTTTTTTAAAGATGCAGCAGAATATATAAGATAAATTTGTGAAAATAATTTGTTCTTACATACCCAGTAAGCAAATTGAGTGCAGACTGCGCGCAGATTGACAGCAAATTTGATCAAAAACCCACAGCAAAACCATAGCCATCTGTATTTACATTAGGCTACGGTTTTGGTGACAGATCTTACTGTCGGACAATTGGTGCCAAATTTGCAGCAAAAACCGCGCAAAGCTTGCAGCGCAGCAAGGTTTGCGCGGTTTCTGCTGCCAATCTGCCATCAAATCGCTACAAGCTCTGCGCGGTTTTTGCTGCAAATCTGCAGCAATTATCCGACAACAAGTTCTGCCGCATATCTGGCGACAATTTGACAGCAAGATTTGATACAACAAATCCTGTATCAAATTTGGTATCTATTTGCCATCAAAAGTTGATAGCAAGCTCTGCACGAAATCTGTTCGCGCAGGTTTGGCTATCTGGGTATAAATTTAAAATCTCTCTTACATATAAATTTAAAACCTTTCCATTTTTTGCACTAATTGTATTGACATTTGATGTTTTATGAAATACAGCTTGGTAAACACCAACAATTGCTTCTCGGTCGTTGGTTACGAAAACGATATTCCTATCTTCTGTCCGCTACTTACACACGATACGATATCTACGTGCATAGCACTGACGTAGATCGCACGTTGATGTCGGCTGAAGCGAATCTAGCGGGACTTTATCCACCAACAAAGGACCAAATTTGGGACCGCATTAAGTGGATGCCAATCCCGATACATACCATTCCAGAGGACCAAGATTACGTATTAAGCGGCAAGAAGTACTGCGCGCGATACAAATACGAGCTAGAAAAGGTCTTACGATCACCTGAAAGGCAACGAATAAATAATGCGAATGCAAAGCTCTACAGCTATTTATCCAAGAACACTGGACTCAAAATTTCTACGCTAGAAGATGTCGAACACTTATACAATACCTTGTATATTGAAGTACGTAGCCTTTTTGATAAGCGTGTTGCTTGCCACAATCGAAATCAATAGCACGATTTTGATCTGGCAATGGTATTTATTGATCTTGAAAACAATAACGATTGTAACGTATCCGCTGACTTTGTCTAAAAGGAAAAGATAAAAATATAATGAAGCTTAATTTATCTTTTAGAATTTATACAACAAAACTCTACCGCAGTGGACAACATCGGTATTCCCAGACAAGCTGAAGCCTCTTGCTGAACTCAGTTTTACGACTGATGCATACAACAAAATACTTCAAAGATTAAAGCCGGGTAATTAGGCAATTTATTAATACCATTATGTGGTCTTTGTTTATCTGGTTCTTAATTATGAAAATATGCTATCAGGTCCATTACTTGGGGAAATGATAGATCACATGATCAAGAAATCGCAGAAGATGTTGAAACCTGATAGAAAAATATGGATGTACAGTGCTCATGATCAAACTATTGCGAATTTGCTAATGGCCCTGAAATTATTCGAACCGCACTGTCCACCTTATGTTGCTACGGTCCTGATAGAGTTAAGAATAAACCCCAAAAATCAGTATTTTGTAACGGTAGGTGTTTCGCTTAATATTCATATATTGAAATATTTCATTCATATGAAATTGTATACATATGTATGTAATATCTAATATCTAATAATAAGATACATACATTTATATGTATTCTTTTCTTTATTCGCAGGTTTCGTACAAGAATAGTACCGAAGAACCGATAGTTATGACGTTACCGGGCTGTACTATGTTGTGCCCTTTAGAAGATTTTATTACTTTGACTAAAGACATTGTACCTGAGGACTGGGAAAGAGAATGTCTATTAAATACAGGAAAATACGAGTACAATCTAAACACGGCAGTGGCTATCAGTAATTATTCATTTTTATACTGCACTTTATGCGTATGTGCATACGCGCGTACACATATGCATTAAGGCTCTGCTATTTCTAGGGCGGCCATATTAGTTTGATGACGTCAGAAGCGAGAAATGACATATTGAAAATTAGTTGCGTTTTATTGCTTTATTTTTTACTTTTCCGTGAAGAATCAAATATTTTCCTAATCCTGAAACTTGTAAAAAATACAGCAAACTTAGATATCTGGCTAATGTATCACGTAATATCGTAAAATAATTCCTGAAATAATGCTACATTTTTTGACTGTCACGGTTGTTTGTGACAGCTGAGATCAACATGTATGAACACATTTAATTTCTCGATTTTCAATATATCATCAGTATCACTAAGTTTGCTGCACATTTTACAGTTGTGACGAACACGATAATATACACACTTCACAGAGAAACTGCAAAATAACACGATAAAACGCAACTAATTTTCCAAAGTGTCAAGCGAGGCCTAGTGAGCTTAGCCTAGTGTTAGCCCATCAGCTACGTTGACACGGTTATTTCATGTTCTCGACACCGCTAGACATCACCGTCAATTCAGACTTTCTGCGGCGAGATAGCAGAGCCTTAAATTTATTAGTGATTTTCCATGTAACATTCGATGTACTTTGTACGTGTACAGTCGACTGATTAACAACACTTTTCAATCTAATAAGAAAATGTATCTCTTAAGTATTACTAAGAAAACAAATTCCTATATTGAAATACGTTACGAAACTTCTCAAGAAAATATTTATTTAATATCTTAATCATCTGACTGTATGTATCTCTTAAATCACTCATTTCAAATTCTAACTATTACTATTCTTTTGTTTCAGCAATACTGGTGTTATCTATAACGTTAGTACTTTTACTAGTTATATTAGTAATTGGCTGCGTGTATTGGCGAGATAAAAAAGAACACAAACAGTATTATTTTCGTCTGACAACTGATGCCATATAACGTTATCCATAGAATGTTGGCCATAAATTAGCATGGTGAAGCAAAAAAGAAATTACAAGTAATTATTAATAGTTGTGTGATGTGCTTGCGAAAAAATTAGGTGTAACGTTTTTAGTTAATATGTGACGAGTGTTTCATCCAGAAATCCATACTCAAACTTGGTACAAAATATTCTTTGTTGAAAACAGGGAAATAATGTAGGAATGGCGACCTCCTTTTGTTGGCTCATTATCTTGGCAATTGATTTTCTCATCTTCTATCTTTCTTCGAGTACGATATATGTCCACTCATATACAGGGTGTTCAAAAAGTCCCGGACCGTGAAATATCTCGAAAACTAAGCATTTTAGAAAAAAATGTTTCAGATAAAAGTTGTGGCGTTTAAAAAGATGTATTTACTGATCACATCAGTTTGACCTTGGGTTGCGTAGCGAAGGTCAGGTCAAGGTCACATTAATTTTTTTAAATGGAACACCCCATTTTTCATTGCATATTCTTATAGCACATCTCGAGAGCTTTCCAAAACGCTATAATAAAATATTTTTTCGTTAAGAACTTTTCGAGTAATAACACTTGAAATTTCCAGCACTTTGACATAGAATACAAAATATCTCGTAAAATATTCTTCTTTCGGTTATCTTGTCTTAATGCTTTTTTGCACAGAATAATGAGACAAATTAATTGGCTTAAAAAAAGCACAAAAAGATTTTTATATATTTATGTAAAAAATTTTTTGTTTTTTTTTTTTTAAGCTAATTAATTCGAGATGCAACAGTATTATGATTCCGAGAATATATGATCAAATTTTACAATGAAATCAATCGGCTTCTATCTGCTAGAAATTTTTTCATAGGAAAACATGCCTATTTCTAAGTGTTCCATGTAACATCATGCTTAAAAACAAGTGGTAAGTTTGAGAAATTCGGGCTGAAATACTCGATATAATAATTTAAGTTGCTTAAACTAATTATTGTCTTCTACATTTTAATTTTAAAAGAGCTATTTTACGATAATCGAGAAATTTCATATTTTTAAGCTAACGAATGTTATTCCTTGATGCAAAGAGGATCATTCGTGAGTTTGCAATTGTATTTTCTTTTTAAGAAATCTATCATGTGATATTGTAAATCTTTCTGTATTAGTATTATATCAGTTGCGTTGTAAGCACATCTTGATCTCATTTTTATTGAAATGAGTATTCGCTGTCATTCCTATGTGGACCGCAGTGTGTGTGCTTATCTTTACATAAGGACAATTTGTTAAAATTCTAACAGAAATAAGTCCGACCATTGAGATAATAACGATTTATACCGTGCGCGATTACTTAAAATATAAATAAATCTCTGATACACGAATTAAACACACGGCAAATTTTAAGACTATTGAGAAAGAGACAGATATTCAGATACTTTTATAAAGAGAAAACGTACAATATGAGAATATATGTATTGCTATTTGTAATAACGCGTTATATTGCGCAACTTAAAAGTGTACAAGTATGTTATGTAATAAATATTCGGTTTAATGTAATTCAATGTTGCAAAATGTAGTGTGCGATAAGCGAATTTCTCAACAGATGTTTCCAAGAAACAACTTACGAAAATTTCTTTTCTACAGAGACGATCTCCGTAGAGATCTCAACGAGAATTGTATATTTTAATTACTGTAACTGTACTGTAACCATTATGATACATGTGATACTGCTGTAATTGTCTAGTCATGACGACGAGCTTGAACATCAAGCTTTTCTTTACATAACACAATAATAACATGCAAAAGAGCTAATGTGTAACACTGCCCGTAAAGCAAACATTTAGTTGCAAAAATTCGACCATAGAAATTCGATAGTAATGGCGATCGAAATTATGAGATATATTCGTAAGATTATATTTTTTTATCTTTAATATTGATTGAATCTGTAAATGCAGTTATACACGTGAATATGTTCCTATTTTAAAATTAGTCGTCGTTTTATAACTGAACGCGCCTGTCGAATTATTTTTAAGATAATTGTAAATATCAAGGAGAAAAATATAAATCTCACTAAGAAAAAGAATTTTCGTGGTATATTTAAGGTCTTATAAATAGTTATACAATTGACGATGAAACGCTTCGTCGCGCTAATTGTCGTTGAAACAATTGGAAAACAGATATTATATTTATTTTATAGATCACAATATAAATATTTGTCCTAAAATAGTATTTAAATTATTTTTAATATAATTTTCATGTTTTTTTTTTTTCTTAAATAGTTACGTGTGAAAATTATATTACTCTAAAATAAAGAACTAAATATAGTTCGCAAGAAACATAAATATGTATCTGGATTTGTCAATAACACAATATTGTTACGATGTATGCATATAAATATACTTCAAATTCACTGTAAAATAAGTGTCTGAATTATCTAGAATCCTGCTTTCGTATTTAGGAAATAGTCTGCTCGAAACGCGTGTATTCAATGACGGAATGTTACATTGATATCGTAAGATGCTATCAGTTACTTCCAATACAGTTGACTATAATTGAAGAGATATGTTGATTATCGCGTACACTTGCCACTCATCGCTTACGCATTCATTAAGCTGGTCACTAACAATTTTAATATTCTGGTATAGATGTAAAACTGCCACCAAAACTTTCCTGAATGGTAAATGCTGGATTTGTTCTGCAATATATTCAATGTATTTATATATACTGTCAACATGTGTTAATCGAATGTTGAACTAGATTTCTACTAATATCAAAACAATGAAAAAGATCATAACATGATGTTCTTACCTTCGTTACGATATCGAGATAATGTGGAGTCAGTGTCGTGAGCCCAGACTTTTTGTGTGTTAATAATTTGCATGCAATGAAGATAATGCTAGTTAATCACTTATCGTATGTAAACTCTTTTGAGACAAGCATAAGTGAGAAACAATCAATAGGAACAATCAGTGAGAAATAATCAACAGGAACCGCTAGTGATCGATAGATAATGAACAAATGATATTCCGCACGAGATACCGTTCAATAATGATGATAAAACATGTAGTGAAGCATCATTATTCATTTCTTGTATAATGAAGAAATATACTTCTGACGATCGAGATAATAACTGTGATGGCACATACCATGGGACATCATGCTGACGTCACGAGTTGTTACAAACACATTTCCAACGTGACATTGTTTTCGCACATTTTCGTTGAAACACAAAGATCGTATTCACCTCGTACATTTAATTGCATTACTCCCACTAAGCGTTTAACGAGGTTTCTGACGTATTGTGGAAACTATGAATGAAGAAAATTCAGTCTGAATCATACACATGAGCGTGTACAAAAAAAGGAGCTAATTTTATAATATATAATATATTCTAAATTATCCATCTCTGTTAAAAAAGAACTTTATACGGATTGGTAATTAATATAGTGTTTCTTGTTAGTAAATAACTAAGTATATATCTATAAGAACCCTTAAAAATAAATTCCCACTTATTATCGCAAGTAAAAATATTCCTTATGGTTTGCGCCATGATGTGAAAACAAAAATTTTGTTTGATATTATGTACTCAATACTAAAGCGCATGCATAATCAATGCATCAGTTAGAAAGTGAACTTTCATCACAGTGTTCTAACAAAAGAGGAATACGGATGGTAACGCAAGAATACGTTTATGCAAGTGCATTACTCAATTTAAATAGGTCATAATTTTTTCATGCATCTGGCCAGACAAGTTTTAATCCATTCTACCATTGGTAGGATAAACGGAGTCAATTATCTGTGTTAGTTCGACACACAAAGCACATGTTGCAAATTTCATATTTCCAATCATTCCCATGTTCACCATACATATACACAAGTCTTAGGAGAATATTTAGTTGTGTATCTTACGAAGCACTCGGTTACATATGTTATCATTTGAATGTGACGCCAACACTGCATCTTATCACTTCGAGATAACGTATTTTGCACTACGTGTCCCATCATGCTTTGTTAGCTTTGTTAATATGAACTCACATATGCAAGGTAATTATTGAGTTTCCTAAAATATTTTTATCATCGCATGATTCATGTCGAGTGCACGCCGAGTCATGTAACACGTAAAATGCGCGTACGTAGACACCAAGTAGCTCTTTCTATAAAATCACGCTTCACTCGCACCGAAGGTCTCGTATCTATACACATACAATTAGTATACATAGAAAAGCGTATTGATCATCACCTTGCTTAATAATGTCCCGGTTAACATATTTTGCCACAACACATACGAACACGTGATTAGTGATTACTCGGCGAGACAATGGTTCAATATATGAATATTGCAAGAATTCTTTTTACCTGGCGTAAACAGCAGGGTTCGATATACCGAGTGTTGTGCTTACGGGCGTACCGATGTACTTGGTAACGAACTGAAACAGTTAAGTAGGTACAAAGATTTATCTTTGGCAATTCAGTCGTCAGTCAAGCTTCTGTAATAACCAATGCGGCAATCAAGATATTGATATCAAAATAAATAAGACATGCGCAGCACACACACACACACACACACGCGCGCGCGCGCGAACACGCGCATACACACACATACTTACCCAATGATTACCAAGAGACGTTGCACCCATGCTCACAGCCATGTGAATAGCCAAGTAAGCGCAGAAAATAAGATATAAAATCGCATATATAGACATGCCGAGATACACGGGCCAAGTGTGAGGCAAGTCTTCTTGGACGGTTTGCGCCACAAAGTATATGTTTATCGCTATCACTAGGACCGACAATGCAGTCGACACGATCTTGTTGATTCTGCAACGCAGACGGTACGTACATATCATGAGGGGCAGACTCGGATAAATATGAGCAAAGAAGATGAAGAGACTATTTACGTACATTCCGTTGCGGAATTCACCCATGATTTGGGCACTGCTTGTAAACGCGATCGTTGGCAAGGTGGCGAACGGCAATTGCAAGCTCATAATTGCGTTCAAGACATCGTTCATGCTGCTCAGGTTGTTCATGTCGGTAAAGATCGCTACGAGAAACGTGGGTACTATGGCGATCGTTCGAGTGAAGAGCACTCGCTTCCAGCGGGCCCATTGCAAATTTAGGAAGCCCTCCATCGCGAACTGGCCAGCATAAGTGCCAGTCATCGTGGATGATTGACCAGCGGCTAAAATACCGACGGCCCATATATACATCGCGGCCGCGCCGAAGGAGCAGCCGAGAAAGATTCCGCCCTTGTAGAGATCGGCATTCAGCGTCTCGTTTTTCGCAAGATTCTATCAGCGGGTATGTTCAAGAGAAATATGATAGACATTTAGTGAAACGAGCTTATAAACATTTAGTGGGAGCTTACCTCGAAAGTGTGTATGCCAAGGGTATAATTATTTGCTTTACAAATATCGTACTGTAAAGTAGAATGGATATTCATGTGACTAGAGCATTTAAACAATTATCTGTAATTATTTTTAGTGTTACACTCACGACTTGGTTGTTCGTCTGACCAAAGAGACCATGTGCGAATACAGCGACGACGAACACGTTAATTACAAACGAGACAAACAATGCGATACTGGCTTCGATAAAATAATACATATTAGCATCCTTGATTTTCGCGGGTTGTCTGCGATCAATATCTCTTGACTGCAAAATAGAAAAATATCTCGTTATATACATATATCATCGAAAAGTTAAGAATATTCGTTATTTTAATTAGTATATATTTAACAGCAATACATCTACCTTAACTAAGGCACTGTGAAGATACAAGTTGTGTGGCATAATGACCGCACCGACGATTCCCACAGCTTGAAGTAACACCTTGTTATCGTAACTTATTCCGCCATACCATGGAGCAAACATACCTCTCATAACGTCTAATTGAGGAGGTTTAGAGACGACATACTGAAAAATCGAAAATCAACTTTAACACAACGATGTCAGACTTGTGGATTCAAGTCATGCATTCGCGAGTAATGCGATCGACGAAATATTCTCGAAGCGATTTACCTCGTAGCCGAAGGTAACAGCCATGACTGAGATTAGAAAAGCGAAAAAGAGCTCTAGTTTTCTTAGGCCATACTTATCCAAGAATAAAAATGTAAACGTATCAACTACTGTAATAAGTACGCCACCCCATATAGGAATTCTGAAACGTAAATTACTGTGTGACTAAACACTCTTGTCATTATTTTTCCTTTATTACAAACATTCCATGTGTATTTACGCACGCTATCTACGGTTCCGTGACCGTGAAAGAAAAGAAAAAAAGAGATAGAAACAATAACAAGCAAATAAGGATAACAATTCTTGCATAGAGTAACGATTTACGAATATACGCATATGTATGGTATGTATGTGTAAACATAAATTATATAATCTTATTTCACATATACTATATAAAACATCAGCTTATTCTCAGTGTATAATGTATATAGTTGGAAAAATTGTCACGATATACTAGCTACTAATTTTCTCGACTATTAGAAGAATTAGTAACGTGAATCTCGACATTTTAAGTGTTCCAGATTTTCCCGGAGATATCTTATGTACATTAACGTATGTTTAAGAATGACAAATATTTAGCAATCGTATCAGACACTTACGCTTGATTAGATAAAAGGGAAAGGGCAATAGCCGTTCCTATTACTTCTTGCATATCGCTACCGATAATTGCTATTTCGATCATAATCCACAAAATGAGTCTAGGTACTTTTTTATATTGTCTGTAACACATTTCTGCTAGATGTAAGCCAGTCACTACGCCGAGGCGTGCACTGAGCCTTTGCATAACGAGACCTAGGATAGTAGCACTTAGTAGCACCCATAATAACTGAAAGCGAACACGTCAACAGAGGATGTCATTACAAAAAGATAATCTAGAACGTTCCACATAGTAATAATAATAAAATAAATGGAAGCACACTGCGCCGCAGCACATTTGTGAGTTAAAATCAGAGGCATACCCTGTATTTCGCCACTACTCCGGACTGCAAGTCCGACTCTATATTGCCAGGATCTAGATAAGCTATGGACATTAAAAATCCAGGTCCTGTAAAAGCCCATAGTTTCCTAAAACTGAATCCTTCCTGTAAAAGAATTTCCGATCATTAGGGAGCTATTACAAAGTTACTAAGATAAGTGATATTGAATCTGCATACAAATACGAAAAAATCTATAAGCAATAATACGTTATTGTCGGCTATATACAAAAGCGCAAGATCAGCTTACCCTCTTTGTCTCTGGCACCTGCACTTTCTCGTCGGCAAAGTAAGTTTGATTATTTGGCGACAACGAAGTGTTCTCGGTGGCTTTAGTAATCTCCGACTCGTGCATACGCTGATGTGACACTGTTGTGACAGCGGCGGCATCGCCGTTGGATCTCACGTCGTAACTACTCTGCATGATGTACCAATGCGTTGCTCTAGAGAAGACACTTCGATAACAGCAGCATAAACAGATCAACGTTCTTCAAGTCCTACTCGTTTAACTCCAAAGTCAGAGTGATGTAACTGAGTGACATAAAAAGCACGTGATATTGATGTAACGAGTGGCCCAGAGAAAGAAAAAAGGTAAAGTTAGATAATCGTTCAAGAAACGCGATGATGCTCAAACTGACCTTGATAAAATAACAATTTGAAGAACTAGATCGGATTTGTTGTTGATACAACGGTAAACTAACAGCATGATCGAAGGCGCGGATCATTAGATCGCAGATCGATTCTAAATTGCGTTGCAGAGTATTGAAAGAGGGAATCCAGAAAGAACACTTACTTGAGGACAAAAGAAGAAATACAGAAATCAACGAAGCAGAAGAATTCGTGCACTATTAGTAGAAGTCACGTCCGCTTCAGTGTCATTGATATCACCCACACGCTGCAATCATTGATCGTGGATCATTCGCGCGACTGCCACGACCAGCTGCGACGCAGCGAAAACAGACGGCTGAATCTACTGTTCGTTACGCACTGGCCAGTTTATGAATGCCACTGGATGCCGTTGAACATTGTCGAACTTGGCCAACAGACCCGAGGAGAGGGGTCGACGATCAGGGACGTAAGTACTTCAAACCCTGAGGAAGAGGAAATGATATTTTGTTAGAGTACAAAAATTTTAACAGGAGAATACAATGTTACTACGCGATTTTCTGCTTCGAATTTCGTTTGTGAAAAGTCTTCTATTTTCATTCGCCAGTTAACCAAAAGACAAAAACATCGGATCTGGATATTTTCACTAAAAGGTCGATGATAGGTCAACTGAAGAATTTGCGATGATAATAAGATCTAATTTGTTAGCTTTTGTAAAAAGCTACTACATAAAAACAAAAATGTTCTTATACTATTTTTTATCCTACAGATTCAGTTACTTCACTGCTTAGCATTGCTTAAACCAGTAATAACCGAGAAGGCGTTACAGAACTGCGAGGCGTGTAGATGCGCGAAAAATTCTGCGAGGACGTGCTGCAAATTACGTGCCGTAATTTACAACGAGCGGCCGCGACACTATCCTGGGAGTTCCCGCGTTTATCTGTGATGGCATAACTGCGCGAAATAAACGTATCCTCCATGAACTGAACGCATCTCTCGAGCATAAATCTCTCGTAACTTTATGATTCCATAATATAAAATCTTAATAGCACAGTCGTCATACGTGTCTAGTAATACGTGTATAATCGAAGGAATGATACGATTAACGGGTGAACTGGGTTAATGCTATAATATTGATAGAGAGTGATGCTTCTAAGTATACAGGACAGAAAGAGCAAACCGGTTATGATCTGTATCTCTATCTAATAATGACAGGTTCATAAATAATAACTTTTTAATCATATTATGTCTACTGCAAATAGCTTCCAACAAGTAGCAGTGAAAGTAACACACTCGCCTATCTTTTATTACTTATAAATTTTAATAGGCAATGATAACAATCGAGTTGCCTTTTGGCAGTCTGAGAAAATTTATTTTCTAATAAAAGAACTCTTATTGGACAAGATGGATAGGTTCTGAAATTTACAAAAAAAGTCAGACAAATTTTCGACCATGAGTGTACATATCCGCAAGCAAGAAAAAGGCAGAGAACTCGGAGAAAATGCTCTAAGGGATTTTTCTCGAAATTTTTCTTCTATGTTCTATGATAATTCCTTCAAGAATATTATAGCTTAGGCTTTATTGTTACGTCTCGGCAAAGTACATTTTTTTTAATCGTCTTATTGTCAACAAATATAAGCGATAACGCAACTCCATAAGAAACGAAACCCAAATACACTGGCCAAAAGCGGCATATTATGAAAACATATATGCCAAAGATGACGAGATGACACCATGTTTAAAAATCAGACGCTTGGCAATCGGCACGTAACTTAATATCTACAAGTAGTTTGATCGTCGACGATTAGATACTCGAAACGACAAAAATATTCATTCTTCTGGCATATCACACTACTTGATCACACACGATCACTATGTTTTAATAAAATGTTAATAAAAATAGTTTATCATGCCACTACAAGATGAGTCATCACGTAAAAACAATTTTAAATTCAAGTAGAATATATGGACAGTGTTTTAATCAAATACTGTCCGATCACGCGAATAGAAAAGAAAAAACGTGCAATTATTTAATGATATCAAATTCAGATAGATCAAACCTAAACTTTGAATACTATAAAACAATGGAAAATTGCAAATATAAGATGACGGATCTTCGTGAAGAAATAATAATAAAGCATAAAGTGAGGACGACGGAATATTAGCCAGTTATCTTACGTTTGCACGCCGGAAAATAAAGGAGAAATATGAATCATCGTCATTAAATAATCAACCATGCAACACCGGAAGGCTTTAAATTTGATATAATGCTAATAGAGGAAACCACAAGAAATGAACAGGAATGGGATGTCGTTGTTTTTACGAAATTCACATAAAATTATTAATAGTCGTTTTCGAAAATTGCATTGATCAGATAAAGGAGAATTATCATAATTTTGACATAATAACAACTTAAGGTAAGCATTAGGTTAATGAGAGAATTTATTTCCTTCTCTCTAGTATAAAGTTTGATCACGGAATGCAAAAAGTATTCAGATAAAAATTTTAATTTCTTTTTATTATTTGTTTTATTTTTAATTAATTTCAACGCCTCACTCTTTGACGTAATTCCTCATTTATTCGTAAGCTAATATCAAATGTAATCTATCTACGTTACGTAGGGAAAATTATAACTTGTGACACTCGTGACTCAACTTTTGTATAAACCCGCACAAGGAAAAGTCAAACACGACATTCAGAAGACATGAGCAATAGATTCCATTTCCTCGTTCTATTAGTTATGATGCAAGCGATACTTCTCCTTTTTTTATAAAACAGTAACTCGAGAGGAAACATTTGAATAGAAAAATATTTCACTGAGTTATCGTGTCTTTTTTCTTGTTTCTAATGCGTCGCAATTTCTAATAATGCGACACTGCGAGCTTATTCAGCTCTTATACGTAAATTCCTCTTTGAAACACAGATGTAAAAACCAGACGTCTCGTTTCCACAAATCAAAATAATCGAAAGATTACGAACGTACAAGATATAACTGCATGAGTCACTTATCATGGAAAATATTTAATCAATTTAGAGAACATGACACTATACTACTCTTTTACTCTTCAAAATCTTGAGACTTGTATTAAATATTAAGTGAATATAAAATGACTTCAATTAATAAAACTGATAATGTAGATAAGCATTGGTCTTATCATTTAATTATTACGTCAAATATACAGATTTCGCGATAATCGCGCATCAGATTACGAATCTTTGATATCTTAAAAAGTGCATCATACATCGAATATCTGTAATTATATATTATTAAGTAGATTAGATCTAATCTACGCTAAGATGGAAACGTGTCATCTAGCATGCGAGATTATTTTTGTCCGATTCAATCAATCAGTCGAAGTATCAGTCGTCATTCCCGATAATAATAATTTTCCCTCACATTCTCGTACATTCTTTAGTGAGTGAGATAGTGAGTTCTAATATAATAATCAAAGGATCACATATACAATGTTTCTTTTTCCAGTTACTAAATTAATATACATAAATTAATATCGTATATACGTATATATATTTTTTATTATTAACTTTAAATTTTATAAGCATTTTTAGAACTATATTAACTATAAAAAAAATATGACATGAAGGATAAATGCATACAATCCCATTACAATGAGGAACTACATGTATTTTCCCTATCATGTCATATTATTTTACAGTTTAAAAATTCTCATCAAATTTAAAGTTACTAAATGAGTTTAGAAAAGAGTGAGAACTTACTATTGATAATTTACCAAAATATTTCCAAAATTAGAACTATAACAAAATGTAATATGAAGGAAAGATCTACACAATCCCATTATAATGATACTGCATCTTCTCCATCTCGTCATGTTGTTTTACAGTTCTAAGAATTCACCAAATTTAAAGTTGGTAAATGAGTAGTTTACAAAAAAATGAGAACTCACTATTAATAATTTATCCAAATATTTTCAAAATTAGAACTATAACAAAATGTAACATAAAGGAGAGATCCATATAATCATTATACTGCATGTATCTTCCTTATTGTATATTTTCCTACAGTTCTAAAAATTCTCATTAAATTTAAAATTGCTAAAGTAGTTTACAAAAGGGTGAAAACTCACTATCGATAATTTATCCAAATATTTCCAAAATTAGAATTATGACAAAATATAATATGAAGGAAAGATCTATATAATCCCATTATAATGGCATTTATCTTCCCTATTGTATATTTTTCTACACAGTTTTAAAAATTCTCATCAAATTTAAAATTGCTAAATGAATAGTTTACAAGGTAATTATTAAGTTTACAGACCTCACCTCTGATTTTGATGAAAATATATTCTATCGACATGTTTTTTAAAGGCAAACAATTTTTCTATTAGGAAAAATTGTCGCTCTCTATTGTAAAGCGAAATATTAATTGACAAAGTTGATCACTGTTAAGGTTAGGAAAAGTGTCACACTGACGACAAACAGCGCATGTATGGCTTCGTAGTCACATGTACATATAAAACAAAGAATTTGTAAAGGATGAACTGGAGGTTCAGGGAGCAAAGCTCCTGGTTAGGGGTTTTGCTAATCTTTTCGGTATTAACAATTTTTAGTATATTGTAGACTCATTTACTTAGTAAGGTGAAGATTTAATAAATATATTCATAGAAATGTAAGCAATGTATTATAAGTACATACATATTTCACATTTGCATACTTTTGCATGTTGCTACAGAGAATATATCTATTAAATATTTGCCTTACTAAATAAATGAATCTACAATATATTAAAAATCGTATATATTAATACCGAAAAGATTAGCAAGACCTCTACGCAAAGGAAAATGTTCTACTAAATCATTGCCTTGCTAAATATATGAGTCTACTATATACTAAAATGGACGCTGAAAAGATTAGCAAGATCCCTATGCAAGGTAGAACATATGAATTGCAACATATGCAAAAACAACATATGCTTAACACACTATGTGAGGTGCATTTTTCTTTTTTTTTTAGAATATTATTTTTATCAAATCGGGGGGACAAAGTCCCCCGAACCCCTCCCAGGGGGCTTCTCCCCCTGGACCCTCAGTTCATCCTTTGCAAATGTATTCTTTGTATTTGTATGCACATCCCAGACAGCACAAATGTCTAAAATCGAGTCATAAGACATCTTTAGGACGTCTTTAAGACATCTTTAAGACAAATCCTTATAAACTTGTCTTAAAGATGTCTTAAAAATATCTTAAAGACGTCTTATGATCCGATTTTGGACATTGTGTTGTCTGGGATGTGACTACGAAGCACATACATTGTCGTCGGTGTGACAGTTTTCCTAACCTTAACATTGATCAACTTTGTCAATTAATATCTCGCTTCACAGTAGAGAGCGACAATTTTTCCTAATAGAAAAGTTGTTTGCCTTTAAAAAACACGTCGATTGAGTATATTTTCATCAAAATTGGAAGTGAGGTCTATAAACTTAATAATTACCGGGGTTAGAATCACGGTTACAATCGTTATACGTCATGGACTTTACCCATGCAGGCACGCACATTCTCCTACACGATAGATTAGTCGCCCCTGCCGTTTTCTCTCTTCATTCCGGCTGCCCTGCTCCAATCGTCCAAACTGATCCAAAAGTCGTCGCTGACTCCACAGCAGGTACGTGTTTGCAGTACAGAGTGACGCGTATCCGCGCAGCGTGCGTGTCGCGGCAGTACTTTCAGATGATTCAGGTGGATTCGGGCCGTGGGAGTCATGGATGAGAGTGCACGGTGCATCGCGTCGAGCGCAGTCGGTGCAAATTGATCGCACTCGCTGGTACCGCACTCATTCCATCAAATCGTCGCATAGTTTGCGCGCGAGGGTGTGGTGACACATCTGGAGGAACATGAAATATTAGAGATCCCGTTGTGTGTAAACAAGAAAGCTCGCGGAGTGATCCCGTGCGCGTTCACGCCCTGGTCAACGGAGCACAACTTGAAAACGACGAAAAAAGTGCGACCGGATACTGTGGAATATATAATCGCGCAAAGATAAAAATATACAAATTGCAGGGTACGTACCTTCGGAGAAACTATATTGTTATGTAATCATGTGTGTATGAATGTACGCTCTGTTCCGATAAAAGATAAGCGTAATCGAGCAAGTTTTGTGCTATAACGACGATTTCAGTGACGACGTCTTGCGTGAGTCATATATTACGCTCACGTCTCCCAACAACATTTTGCTGCTCTTTTGTTCAATTTCTTCTCCTTCGTTTCTAAATGTTGAGTTTCTTCTTCAATTTCAAATGCAGCGAAGAAGTAGTATTTTGAGACCAGGAAAAATAGAACGATTTATTTTTCAGTCCTACGATGTTCCATAGCATCGCTGCTCCTTTTGACGATACTACTTTTTAAATAAAATAAATACGGGATAGTTCGATAGCAGCATGGTGAAGATGTGTAAAGGGACGTCTACATTGGAAGTAAATAGCAAGAAGTAGGAAGTAAGAGTTTGACCAACCACAGTCGAATGTGAGAAAAATAATCAATTATGATTGGTCAATTTCTTATTCTTACTTCCTACTTCTTACTGCTTACTTCCAATGTAGACGTCCCTAAACCCTAAATTACTTTAGTCATGAGTCCGTTCCCTTTGATTATACTTTCTACACTTTCGATTCTTTCTTCGAAGCACGATTGTAGGGCGCGGTCCAGTAACCGCTAAAAATGCCGCTATAAAAGTTTCTCTTTCTTGTTCTATTTCTCGGATTCGAATGAAGAAAGAGAAAGAAGTAAAAACGTTACAAAGCATTTGTAGCTTACTGGACCGTACCCGTTTCATTGAAAGTACATAAAGTGTAACTTTCGTCAAAACGAATAGATGTCGTTGCCATTACGCGTTTTGTAGAGATCTACCCAAATAGAACAACGTCATCTTTAAGTATTCTATTCTACTATGCAAAATTATGTCAGGATAACTTTATTTTCGGTAAAAAAAAGTTAGGTTTCTGTTTACTGAAAAGATTATCTAATGTTCGCCCGAAAAATAACTTTTAATATCCAAAAAGATATCATTTAGGTATAAATTTACGAAATACTAAAAGATAACTAATAAGTATCAATTTTTATGTTATCTAAATAATAATCAGCACACTAGTGTATAGTATGGATCAATTAACTGACATTTAATGGATGTGGGATAGAACAATACCATTAGATATTGATAACCCAGATAGCCAAACCTGTGCGAGCAGATTTTACGCAGAGTCTGTCAACAGTATCTGTTGACAGAATGGCAACAGACTGCACACAGAAACTGTTTTAGCAGTCTCTGACGACAGATTGGTGACAGACTGCGCGCAGAGCCTGTCGACAGATTCTGACGACAGACTGACGGCAGATTGCGCGCAGATTCTGTTTCCTAGATAGGCTATTTAATTCTATTAAGAGCCATATGTACGTTATTAAATGGGGCAGTTTCACATACACACTATGCTACAGAGAAGTCAAGATAATTATATTGTGCAATAATTGTACACATATACACAATAAAAAACAATGTTTATATTTTAAAATTGTATTACACATTTTTTATAAAAAAACAACAATAATAGAGAAATAACGAGTACAAGTATAGAATAGTACAACGGTTAAATGGCCATTTAAAGGCGTACACATGTCATTCCTGGTAAAAATTGTTCTCATAATTTTTCATACAATTTCTCATCTTATTATTTTTTTAAATATTGTTATGTCATTAAATCCGACTTCACCGTCATGCAATAAATATTGAAGGCAGCAGCACCGAATAAAATATTAGTCTCGCTATGTAAATAACTTTTACAGAATTTTTTTGATGGTTTATTTAAAAATATATCATGCTTCGATTTTGATAAAACTTAATACAATCTGACCGGGACGACCGACCAAATTAATTCGCACATGTAAAAGTACAGTATTTTATTAACATGATAGAAAAATGTCATTATCTGCTGTTTTATTGCAGTAATTTTCTATACATTCCTTGGTAGAAAATTAATTTCGAATTATCGTACCAGTCTTTCTTACATTATTTATACGCTAAACGGTTTCGTCTATATTTTGCGGCTTAAAAGGCGAACAAACTAT
>NW_022639592.1:252341-257797 GCF_010583005.1 Odontomachus brunneus
TAACAACATTTAAAAAAATAATAAGATGAGAAATTGTATGAAAAATTATGAGAACAATTTTTACCAGGAATGACATGTGTACGCCTTTAAATGGCCATTTAACCGTTGTACTATTCTATACTTGTACTCGTTATTTCTCTATTATTGTTGCTTTTTTATAAAAAATGTGTAATACAATTTTAAAATATAAACATTGTTTTTTATTGTGTATATGTGTACAATTATTGCATAATATAATTATCTTGACTTCTCTACAGCATGATGTGTATGTGAAACTGCCATTTAATAACGTATATATGGCCCTTAATAGAATTAAGTAGCCTATCTAGGAAACAGAATCTGCGCGCAATCTGCCGTCAGTCTGTCGTCAGAATCTGTCGACAGGCTCTGCGCGCAGTCTGTCACCAATCTGTCGTCAGAGACTGCTAAAACAGTTTCTGTGTGCAGTCTGTTGCCATTCTGTCAACAGATACTGTTGACAGACTCTGCGTAAAATCTGCTCGCACAGGTTTGGCTATCTGGGTTGCTTACTGGGAAGGTAGTTTTATGATCGTCAGAAAATCGTAACAAAACTTGCATCAAAATGTTATCTAAATACAACTTAAAATTAGAAGTAAATTCTATACAAAAAAGCAGCATTAAAAATATAGACAATAATTTATTTGTACATATTTATTTGTACATATCACACAAAGATAAATAACATTCTCATTTTTTTATGTTAAAATTCATAAAAACTTTAAAAATACAAGTCTTACGCATTAAATAAAAATGTGCATATTAGTGAGATATAATGTAATATATACTGCACAGACGTGCCAAGAACGTTACAAGCACGTCCGGTGCTGTCAGGAATATTAAACTTATACCCAGTAAGCAATCTGCGCGCAGACTGACGTCAAACTGTGGAAAGGATCTGTCGAATCCGAGCAGGATCTGTCGACAGATCAATAGACATCTGCGTCCCCAATCTGGCGCCAGACTGTTGACAGGGTCTGCGAACAGACTCTGACGACAGACTGGCGGCAGATTGCGCGCAGAGTCTGTCGACAGACTATGACGGCAGATTGGCTGCAGATTGCGCGCAGATCCTGTCGTTTCGTAGGTTCTTCAATTAAATTTTCTCATAATTTTTCATAATTACTCATAGAATAAGCGCTTTCTCATAAATACTCATAAATACTATGACAAAAAAAATTTTTCTACATTATTTTTTCATAATTTTTAATATTTTCTCTAGTGAGATTCGAACTTGAACTGAAGACATCTTTTGGATAATCGTCCGTCGCCTTAGACACTACGCCAATTCCTCACTTGATAAAAAGCGCTTTGTATTGCCCATTTAAAGTTTAAGGAAGAAAAATATTATAGTTTGTTCGCCTTTTAAGCCGCAAAATATAGACGAAACCGTTTAGCGTATAAATAATGTAAGAGAGACTGGTACGATAATTCGAAATTAATTTTCTACCAAGGAATGTATAGAAAATTACTGCAATAAAACAGCAGATAATGACATTTTTCTATCATGTTAATAAAATACTGTACTTTTACATGTGCGAATTAATTTGGTCGATCGTCCCGTTCAGATTGTATTAAGTTTTATCAAAATCGAAGCATGATATATTTTTAAATAAACCATCAAAAAAATTCTGTAAAAGTTATTTACATAGCGAGACTAATATTTTATTCGGTGCTGCTGCCTTCAATACTTATTGCATGACGGTTAAATCGGATTTAATGACATAACAACATTTAAAAAAATAATAAGATGAGAAATTGTATGAAAAATTATGAGAACAATTTTTACCAGGAATGACATGTGTTCGCCATTAAATGGCCATTTAACCGTTGTACTATTCTATACTTGTACTCGTTATTTCTCTATTATTGTTGTTTTTTTATAAAAAATGTAATACAATTTTAAAATATAAACATTGTTTTTTATTGTGTATATGTGTACAATTATTGCACAATATAATTATCTTGACTTCTCTGCAGCAGTTTTACATAGTGTGTATGTGAAACTGCCCCATTTAATAACGTACATATGGCCCTTAATAGAATTAAATAGCCTATCTAGGAAACAGAATCTGCGCGCAATCTGCCGTCAGTCTGTCGTCAGAATCTGTCGACAGGCTCTGCGCGCAGTCTGTCACCAATCTGTCGTCAGAGACTGCTAAAACAGTTTCTGTGTGCAGTCTGTTGCCATTCTGTCAACAGACACTGTTGACAGACTCTGCCTAAAATCTGCTCGCACAGGTTTGGCTATCTGGGTAGTAATTATTTAC
The DNA here is from genome assembly GCF_010583005.1 of Odontomachus brunneus. NCBI lineage: Eukaryota > Metazoa > Arthropoda > Insecta > Hymenoptera > Formicidae > Odontomachus > Odontomachus brunneus. Next base: position 254,630 of record NW_022639592.1, read on the forward strand.
AAATATTACAAATTATCGAAAATAAAATAAACATTTGCACTATATTTTTACCGTTTTTAACATGTTTTATACTCAAGTATTCTTATAACTAATTAAAATTTCTTATAAATTTTATCTGATCAAAAAACATTTTCACTATTTAAACGACTCTAAACTTCCATTTTTAATAAAGAAATATTCACTTATATATTATATATACACAGACACAGACACACACACACACACACAAGTATATATATGTATGTATGCATGTATGCATATATGTATATAAAACTTGACAAAAAAACTATCATCTTTCTTTATGTTTCTCTAAATATTTATATAGTTTGTTTTAAAATATTTTATATAAAGTTTATATAAGTTATTTTATATAAAGTTTTTATATAAAAAGTAACATTATCGGTCAAATGTTCAGAAATTAACATAAATAAACCTTTTTGAAACAATACTGTTACAATCAGTAAATAATACTTAAGATTTTTAGAAATCTTCTTCTATTTCGTTCTGTCGTGCAATTTTTTTCGCTGCATTTTCTTTCGATTTCTTTTCAGCTTTAAGACGGTCTCCAATACGCCGTAACTATAAAGCAACCCAGTAAGCAAGAAATCATTAATATAACGTTGCTACAATGATATTGAAGAACCTGTAATATTGTCAAATATGTAGTGTTCAATATTGTATCAAACATCATTATGAACATACTTTGACCGCGATTTGGAAGTTTCAATAATGTTGAAATAGGGTTGCTATAATGTTTTAATCGGCAGAAATATTTTTAAGATGTTGCATTGATCTCAAATAAATGTTAAAGTAACATTTGAAAAATATATTTTTTGTAATGTTTTTCAAACGTTTAAATAACATTCAGAAAAATCATATCCCAAAATAACATGTGAAAAATATAAATGCAATATTATTAAAAAATGTCCGGTTTCCGCCATCAAGTTTGATGACGAAAAAGTTCACGTGAAAAGTTTCACGTTTCCATGTTCGCCGAGTTACGTGATCACGAGTTCACGTGAAACTTTTCGCTTTTCACTTTCCATTCTAGGCGAAAAGTTACGTGGTCGCTGCCCAGTTTTGAGCTATGTGACGCGCCATGTTATTCACTGTCCTGTTCAGGAATGGGTAATGGCTTGGTTTACATCGTGCACTTGATACGCGTACTAAATAGTAACTTTCTATTAGATAATCTTAATATCAACGATATATATAAACAATGATATATTAAGCTGGTATAATACTCATCAACAAAACGTATTAATAGAATGCATCGCTGTTGATATGCAGTCGATATTAAGATTATCTAATAGAAAGTTACTATTTAGTATGCGTATCAAGTGCACGATGTAAACCAGGTTAATATGCGTGGCAGAAAGATATTATGCACAATTTGCGCATAATATGTCTATTATGTGCAGAAAATCCTTGAGATGTGTCCACTCTAACCTAAAATAACCTTTCTTTCTTCAATATAAAGTTCCAGGCAGCTTGCACTTTGCCCTAATACTACTCCACGATTTGAAAAGAGATATTGCATACCACCGAAATGATACGACTTCGCCAAAAAAATTAGTTCAAAAAGGATCCTAGGGACATGTACGTACTCCCAGATAGTCGAACCAAGTCTTCTAAAATAACTTACTCAGCCCGAAATGAAAAGTCGAATCGATGTCGACTCGACTTTTCATTTCTGCTGGGTACAATCCTACTTGCTGCTCTTGAATCAGTTTCGTTAATACGTCTGTATACACATGTAGATATAAAGAAATTAAAAAATGGGATACAACGATGAACTAAATTCACAATTTCATATTTTTCATGATCATGGACAAATATTTATGCTTTGTCTTATATACAAAACAATTATAAAGCCAAACAATCAGAATGTTTAAATCACTGATTGCTTTATTCTGATTGGTTGTCGTAATCACATACAACTATTTACGACCACGCTTAAGTGTCTTCTACAATGGCAGTAGGAGTAGTAGTAAGAAATAAGCAGTAAGCAAATTGACCAATTCCATTCTCACGTTTCAAAAATAATCGATTGTGATTGGTCAATTTGCTTACTGCTTATTTCTTACTACTACTCCTACTGCCATTGTAGAAGACGCTTTAAAGCTGGTGGTATATAGAAAAACTTAAACAGTAAAACGTAAGCAGTAAGCAAATTGACCAATCACAGTCATTGATTCTTCTTACGGTCAAAGAATCAACGACTGTGATTGGTCAATTTGCTTACTGCTTAAGTTTTTCCGTGTGCCATGACCCTCGTTATTGGAGTTAATGACAGTTTCGTTATCGTTGCGCAGCTTTTCTACGGTATACAAAAGCTGCGCAACGATAATGAAACTGTCGTTAACTCCAATAACGAGTTACAGAATAGGACTACTGGTTCTTTTCCTCTTTGTCAGGACTCCTACACTGTTCAGTGCAGTACAGTGCAGTTCCAGTGTAGTCCCAGTACAGAGGAAAGGAACAGACTTAGGGTCTCTAGCGTTTTGCTGTCAAAGCCTCCCAGGTAGTCGTAGTGAGTTATTTATAAATTTTATAGAAACTGTTCATGGCATGTTACATGATGATCAAAGTGTAACGATTTCAACAATAATTGCCTGTATTAATTAAAATTTGTACAACTGGACAGAGATAACGATCGCGTGTGACAGAAAATCTCGATACACCTAACCTGTTGTGTTACAGAAAAATGTCAAACGTGGGTAATCTGGAGCAACAAATTGCGAGCTTGCAACTTAATCACGGCGATGGCGTGGCCAAAACTGCCAAACCTGGCAAGAAGGTCGGGCCTGCGGTGCCGCCTAAACCAAAAAGATCTCAGCCTCAGGTGAATCCTATGTTTCTTACACTGCAACCTAACCTAATACTTGTCATTATATATTAAGAGATAATATCTTATTAATAATATTTCAATACTTTCCTCGTATGCATTCTCGATACGGATGCTATTGTGGTAATTCAATATATGTTTTACCATACACGGGAAAAAAGATGGTGCACATGAATAGAAATATTTAGTTGCAAGCAGCATAGTTGCATCACTCTAGTTATTTATGTGATGTTAATTGTATGATTAATATGACTCAATTACATATATATATATACATATATATATATATATGTATATATATATATATATATATATATATA
>NW_022639592.1:258026-263856 GCF_010583005.1 Odontomachus brunneus
ATATATATATATATATATATATATATATATATATATATATATATATATATATATATCATATTAATTTATTTGCTTGTGACCTGGTTGTAGCAACCAGATATTACACTGTTGCAATGTCATTATCTGTAATTGTTCTGTAGTTGCAGTAACCATATCACATTAGGTTATTCTATATTTTACTATTAAACCTGATTGGCACAACTAGATTTATATGTGGATCAACTGTACTGTACTATTTTTCCTGTGTAGAATAGAATTTTATATATAACAGTAAAGTATCTAATTGTATACACATGTTTTACAGATACCGCAAAGTTACACCATAAAGGCTCCACCAACACCGTCATACAGCACAGTGCTGAATAATGCGGGTTCCAATGAGAAAGCTACTAACTTGTACATGAACACTGCATCATCATATGCTCCATTGGACATACAAAATGATTTCTCACAAATGGTACCAGCGAATGGCAAGGAGACATCGAAACTCTATCAGAACAACGATAGCTTCTACGCGTGTCAATCGGACGAGAAGTTCGAGCCCAAGTACAGATATGACGAGAAGAATTACTACTCCAATATCGGTAACATGCCGGCCCCTCAGGTACCTGTGCCGGACGATCGCGCAAACAGAGCGACCAGAAATGCGGTTTACAGCAATATCGAGCCACCGGTGCCGATCCCGGTTCCTACGCCGATAAAAACCGAGAAGGATATCATATACAGCAACATTCAGTGGAGCCCTAAACCAGAGAACACGTACTGCAACGTTCCTCCTCCGCATGGCGGTGGTAAGAACTTATACGAATCGGTTGAGTACAAATTTCAAACATTAAGACGACAACCAGACGGTACGAGCATTTTTTAAATTTGCTAATTCTTTAAGATCCATTTTAATAGTCGTTTTACTTGATACTTGTCTCCCATGTGAGATATTCAGATCTGAATTTACATTACATTTATATAACCGCGATTTAACTGAAAAACTCACATATAGTTGTATATTCAAATCTTAGGCTTGTACTAAAAGCTGTTACTTGAAATTTTGTTTTATATGAGATACTCGGATTTTTAATCAAAATTTAGCCGGGAGTATACAAAAAACGCAAATCAAAACTTTAACACTAAGTATATCGACTAACCACAGCCGATAATTTTTCTTACAGTATAAGAATAATCAATTGAGATTAGTCAATTTTCTTACTGCTTATTTTTTCTTTGTGCCATCTGCTTTAAATCCAAGTTTTTTAGTTGAATTATACCTGTATTCGCGTGACTCAACTCTCATCTAACTTTGAACTCAAATCTGAGTATCATTTGAAAGAAGTTTCGAGTAACGACCATTAATATGGATCCAAGCATCTCATTTGAGACAAAGTTCCAAGTAACAACTATTAATACGGTTCTAAGTTTTCTGTGTTCAGTTCTTTCGACACGTTTGTTTTCATATAATAGGTAGGTTATACCGCTTGTTATTCGCGTCAATAAAAACAGAACATGAAAATAAACGTGTTGGGAGAACTGAAAACAGTTTGTGAGAGAAATTCGCAATGTTACTGGAAATTCAATATGCACCTATTAGACGAGATTTCTTTAATTTGCAGATGATTTACCGCCACCGCCGGAGCCATCGGAGTATGTTTCATGCGTACCTGGGAATTCATTTCCACCGCCGCCGGAAGAACTGCCTCCGCCGCCGAGTCCCGTGTCTTCCAGTTACAGTGAGTTGAGACGCGCCACTTACCAAACCGACTTCCCGTCAGGCAACTATCCCGCTGATATTTACGGACCAAGTTCTCAGTCGAGTTCGACGTACGAGTCCATATACGAACCGATTAATCCCAGACCACCGTCACAATTGTCGTGCAACTACTCCATGTACTCTGGCTACGGATCGGCCACGTCTACTCAACCGCAGGGCAAAGTATCCCCCGTTAAAGAAGTGAGTTGAAGAAATGAATGAGTTAAAGAACCTTAATTTCATCATGTATATAAGTGTATATGTGCCTGGCATTATGTTGCGCCTGTAGTTGTTTTCTGTTAGCCATATTTGCTGAACTTCTAAAACATTGTACAGGATAATCGAAGAATGTACCATAACGTCCGATTACCTAAAAATTAGAAAAAATTTTAAATTAGCTCGATGCTGTAATAGTAAAAGCAATATGTATCAGTAATTTGAGACGATCATTTTGCTGTTTTGACAATATTAGCAATATATTACAATAATATATCTAACAAATACCTTATATTTTGTTCGGGTAGGTCGACGTCCTCACGGATCTGTTGGTCCAAGGGATGGCGGATAACAGCGAAGACAATGACATTTACGGTATTTGTGCGCAATGTGGACGCAAAGTCGAGGGAGAGGGCACTGGATGCTCGGCGATGGATAAAGTTTTTCATATAAGTTGTTTCTGCTGCTTCGTATGCAAAGTCAATTTACAGGGGAAGCCCTTCTACTCGCTGGAGGGCAAGCCTTACTGCGAGGAGGACTATCTCAATACCCTGGAGAAGTGTTGCGTCTGCATCAGACCGATACTAGATAGAATATTACGAGCAACCGGCAAGCCGTATCATCCCTCATGCTTTACTTGTGTCGTTTGCGGACAGAGTTTAGACGGTATACCGTTCACTGTGGACGCCACGAATCAGATACATTGCATTCAATGCTTCCACAAGTGAGTTTTTCTTTTGCTTTTGATCGACCGAAAATCGTATGCGCACATATCAATCGAGCTTGTTAATTTGCATTTTCGTACACGCAGGAAGTTCGCGCCTCGCTGCTGCGTCTGCAAGTTACCGATAATGCCTGAACCCGGCGAAGACGAGACCGTGCGAGTGGTGGCGTTGGATCGCAGCTTCCACATACAGTGCTACAAATGCGAGGATTGTGGATTGGTATTGTCTTCAGACTCGGAGGGACGAGGCTGCTATCCCTTGGACGATCATGTATTATGCAAAAGTTGCAATGCAACGCGTGTCCAGGCCTTAACGTCTGACATGACGACCGAATTATAATATGCCGCACGGGCCCGAGATAAGACATTCTTTATGATACTTGTCGAAAATTAACGGAAAAACGAGCACGAGCGAAATATCATTCGTCGTGAAGTATCATTGTGATTAACCGTATATGTAGCGATATCGATACCGCGCTTGGTATGGTATTGCAATTTTCTTTTTAAGATACGGTTTTTCTATTCCGCTATTGTTATCACATACAAGGTCGCAGTATTCCTTATATTCAGAGGAATTTCCACCTATTATATTAGCGCGAAAGATCATTTTTTTACAATGTCGTAGGTATTAATCAATTTACACAAGTGACTCTTGCCACATTTGGATTTCTTTACAATATGACTCGAAGAAAGAAGAATAGTTACAGACTTTTGTACTCGATTTATGTGAATCTTAACGGTGTAAGATCGACGCGTTGAAATTCCGTCGCACTGCCATAATAGAAGCATTACCGCTACGTTACGGAATATAACGGACATAACATGTCGATGACGACGAATAAAAAGTAACATAGATTAATTCCGACGATCATTTTCCTGCAGATGATGTGATTATCATTGTGATTCTAGCAAAGTATTCGACGTACCGCGAAGTATTTAACGTGTAGTCCGTTGACGGGAGAATACCGCTTCAATTCATATATATATTTAGAGATAGATCGCAGAGATTCGGGAAGTAGCATTATTATATATACATACATATATATATATATATATATATATATATATATATATATAATACATATAATATATATATGGACAATATATATATATATATATATATATGTGTAATCGGTGAGAGGAGGTGTGCCATCTCTTTTAACATAGCTGTAAACCAATTCTCTCGATAAGACTACCAAAAAGAAGAGAAAACAAGAACGCTCAAACGTGTCTCGAACAACTTGTGACATAATTACCAATTCCCGAATTGTCGCATCAATAAGACATACATTCAGGAGACTTGTACGATCTCTGTATTATAGTATCAATAAAAATACAGTTTGTTATTTATGGCCAAACGAGTAACACTTCGTTCCTATCGATCCTTCTCTTACCTATCCGGCTGGTTTCACTGCGCATGCAGGAACACGTACTACATTCGTCTGCACTTATCGAGCGAACATTGTCTATGCGATCGAGCTTTGCACGTTCCGTTATCTCAATAGGACTTACTATTGATTACCGATTATTCCGTTATTACTATTGTGACTTGTTAATAGTTATTACACGGTGTCTCAAACTACCGTTCTCCCTTTTAGTTACGGGCCTTTCGAGGAACTTGGAGCAATTTTCTTTAGCGAAAATTTAATTAGGCACAATATTTTTTTTACAAATGTTAACGTTACGTTAACATTTTTCATTAATATCGTTGTTATCTTGCTGGATTTACTGACTGCTAAAAGAACAATTATATTTGTTTGTTCACTTGAGAAGATTCTGTAGTCTGCAACTTGGAAAACTATTGGAAGCTCAACATCTTTATTATGGAGAAACCAAAATTCCATATTCGTAAGAACCGTAACTGAAACGAAGTCCGCAATTATACAACCTGTATACATATGGTATGTATACGCGTATAATCATACACACGTGCACACACCAAATGTGTATATATACAATTATTATTATTGTGTTGTTATTGTTATATTATTATATAATTGCAGAAGAAATTTACAGCAGTTTCGTTCTATATCATCCCTTTACTAATTTTTCTCAGCTATGATTTTTTTCATGCACAGATGTTTGTCTTTTATTAATAGTATTATTATTATTAACATCTCGTTTTGGATATCTGCATTTCTTATGCGTAACATATTTTTTTTTTATTACCATAGAGTACTTAAATCTTATGTAATTTTTGTGATATTACCTGTATGCCATTTTGTGTATAATTTATGTTCATTAATACATAAATTTTTTCTTACGAGCACCCTGTACGAATCGTGGAATGCGCCCCTCTATGTTCCTTCTTAGAGAAATGAACGGAGATCGATTCTACATATCTACAAATTGACAGACTACAATGAATACATCGTGTACATCAATTTATCGGCGACTGCGTGTGTACCAGATAAATAATGAAAGGTACTAATTTATCAAATTAACCGCGAAACATTCCGAGATTACCTAAACAAAAAAAAATAAATATATAATCATTACTGATTATCTGACATGTCCAATTAATCGCTAATAACTAATTTCGCCAATAAGACGCAAAAAATGCTTTGCGCTAATAATATAAAGTACCTTTGTACTAAATATAGTCGCGGGTATTCTTCACGAAGCGACGTAATCTCCTTGAGAGACAATAACGTTCGGACACTTAATATAGATTGTCTCGGAGCCCGCATTCTCTCGATTCATCTCCTCGTACCAATTTCGGAGAGATGCGACAAGTAACTGGGACATTCCACGATCCGAAAACGCGATCTCAGCTGCGTATATAATACATTCGTAGATCCTATACTTCGCTACACATAGCACTAGCTAGGCGTCTAGCTTAGAATCCTCTTTCTCTTTTTAGGTTAAAACTATAATTAATATATATATATAATTTATATATAATATATATTATATATATATTATTTTATATCGATCATATCGTCAGTATCATTCTACGTTAAATTTAGTACACACAATTCACTCCTCATTGACGATATTCGTTCGAGTTTTGCATTAGCTTGTACCAAAATTAACATAGAATTGCACTTTACAATCTATTTCTTTTTCTCTCTTTATATATATATATATATATATATATATATATATATATATATATATATATATATATACACACATATATATATATA
>NW_022639592.1:263872-285958 GCF_010583005.1 Odontomachus brunneus
TGTGTATATATATATATATATATATATATATATATATATATATATATATATATACACACATATATACATATAAAGATACACGTATAATATGTATAGTGTGTGTATATATATACACACACATATATATATATATATATATATATATATATGAAATATGCGTTATGTAAGTATGCGTTATGCAGGTGTGTGTAATGTGTGTGTGTTTGTGTGTGCATATCTGTATATGGTGTGAGTGAGTAGATACACGAGCACACGTATGCTTACATATAAATCTGTACTTGCACGCAATAAGTCACAGCCACCTATCCAGATTCGCGCGCGCACAAATACACACGACTATATAAGTATGCATATCTTCTTTTCCGCATTTGCACCCTAGATATCTTCGGTATATGTTATAATCGCGAGTATATCATATGTATGCGTATATGTCGACATACGTACGTGTGTACGAGAACTTCTATTCAGCATGTATTCACACGATAGATATATACGCATACATATTTGTATATATGTGTATATATATATATATATATATATGTGTTTATGAGGGAGGATATCATCTCTCTGCGTTCTGTGTAATACGTAGAAGTAGGTGTCGAAATGAGCTGCTGCTTTTATCTTCCTCCCTATCTACCTCACATTCATTCATTCGGCTCACATTCACAATCCTTATCGCATTCGTCACCTTTCATCGCATTCGTTTCTTTTTCTCCCTCTCTCTCTTTCATCGACATGACAACAACGTCAATTATTATGCGATTCGATTGCTACATTTTCACGTTCGCTCTCACTATGGTTCGCCGGTACCGACATCTTACTACAGCATCATACTCTCACACTACCGAATTCGCTGGATATAGTCGGGCGGCATACGCATGCCCGTAAATCAATAAATAAATAGAGGAACAACATTCTTCAAACATCTCTTTTTTCTTATAACAACATTAGAGGCTCTCGGAACGTAACGCAACAAATGTTCAACAATACAATCACGAAAACAAATAGAAGGCACTCTTGCTTTTTTTCAATAAATTAATTTCTTTGTTAACAACTCTCACAGATTCTCCCTACGCGTCCTAGGCCTTTGTCGCGTATCGTATTATCTCTACGTACCACACGTTCTCGGATGTTCATCGAAATATCATCCGTTAAACGTGCGCCGTATCATTTTTACATGTGACGGCGCTACAAACTTCATTTGCTTTTCCGTTGCCATCTGTTTTTTTTCTTTCTTTCTCTTTCTCTCTCTCTAGAATGGACAATCATAGCTACGGTATGCGAGATACGAGATAACAAATTTATTTCACATTTATAGATAAAAGAAATCCACGTTCATAACAATTAGGTAGAATATTATTTAACCTTTAATATTATAATAATTTAATTATTGTTATTTGCTTGGAAGCTCACAGCCGACACATTTTTTTAATTCATTATTTTTTCATTTAATATCTTACCTTATTCGCTTGTGGGTACGGAGCGATTCGTCTTTCGTACTTGGGTCTCTCTTTTTTTTTCTCGTATTAACAGCTACAACACGTTACATTTTGCGCGGAAAATTTGTTAACGAAAGGAACAACAAATCGGTGTTATACTCCGCTCTACGTGATGAAATATATATGTATATATATTCACGGTTACTCTAACGAGAGAGAGAAACTATAAGTACGGATTACCGTCCTCGGCGGTAAAAAATGAAAAATCATGGAGATGTGGCAGTGCCTTGAGCAACCGTTTTATGAAATCAACCCTATCTCGCCTCCCTGTTACCCTTCTCTCTGCATTGTTTTACTCTTTTGTTTATTTTTCTTTTGAACACATGACAAAATCGCTCGTCTTTGTACGATAACAACATTATTTGTTTTCTTCATTTTTTTCATTTGTTTCTCGGTTCTATCTTTTGCTAACTAATCTAGCCTTGCTCGCGAGATTCATGGTTTGTCGAGCCTATCACGCATATAACATTGGATACTGTAGTAGTATGTAATATTATACGGTATGTAATATATAACGTAGATGTATGTAAATGACGCATCGTACCTGCGCGTATATGTGCCTATTAAGATAGAAGTTTTATTTCTCTCTTAATTCTTTTCTACGCACTTCTCATTAAAGATCACCAACTCGCACGAAGTTGTACAACATAGGTACGTCCGTCATCTGTCTCTTTCTCTCCCTTCATAACCCATCATGTAACAATTAACAATATCGTAGCCGTTATCGCGCGCTCACGCGTCTGTACAGGTCCGTCAGGATCACATTCTCCGCGGAGATCAGCTAGCCATCGCGCGATCAAGAACCGAGGAAAGATATCGTTTTTCCATAGCGAACGTTACCTTCGCGTGTTGTGTGGGTCTGAGATCACCAGAGAACATTATACCGTAGCGTTGTGTGTTTGCACATGTTTCGTGTACGTGCACGCGTATATACGTACGTACGTATGTTGTGTGTCTGTTAGTATGTGTCGATCCCGCATTCGTCTGTTTTCACAGTTTGTAGCCGTCATTTTAGGTCGCGCGTAGTTTTTCTTTCCGCTCTCCTAAGATAACATATCTCGATAAGAAGACAACAAAGAGGGCGAAGACGTGAAAGAAATGGCTGGGAAGAGAGAGTCTACAGAGTCAACGCTTGCATCTGATGGCACGTTTCGCTCAATTGATCGCTCATCTGATCGCCGGCCGCCGGATGGCCGCGTGGTGTACCGGGCGGCGTTATCGGCATCCTGTTGACTGTGCCCGCTGTCGGACCGTCGCCGGCGCCTCCCAGACCGTCGTCGTTGAGCTTGGTCGCCGCCATCGCTGTCGACTGCATTATACCGTTCACCTTGTACTTGTTGGGTTGTCGCAGCATCGTCGTTGTCTGCGAGCCAGTGCTCGAGTACTTGTCGGACGGCTTCCGATTGGTGGACGATAACGTCTGGGTAACCGAGTAGCGTTGACGTTGCTGTTGACCGCCGATGGACTGCTGCTGGGACGGGGGCATGGACGAGGTCTGCTGGTAACGGTTCTGAGCCGGTGCGGAGTAAAACTGGACCTGGGGGGTGGGTGGTGAGACAGTTGGAAGGGGCCGTGTCATGGGTGAATAGGGGGCTGGCGGTGGGCTCGCCGCCGGCTTCTCCTGACTGTCCGCGCTCGCGTTGTTGGCTGAAGACGAGTGAGCGGGTAGCGTCGTAGCAACGCCGTCCGCAGTCTGACAGGCGGTATCGTAGTTGACATCGTTATTAGATCGACTGTTGCTGTCGTTCGCGAACGCGTCCAACCGGGCGCCGCCACCTCCGCTTCCATTCCCTCCTCCTCCTCCACTTCCTCCTCCTCCACCTCCTCCTCCTCTATAGCCGTTGTTATTCGGCAGACAACCGCCCTTACGACCTGAGCCGTAAGAGCCGCTCATCGACTTGCCGATGTCGTAGTACGTCTGATCGTCACTGCCGTAGCTCTTGCGCCCGTTGGCCGCGTGCTCGTAGCCGGACACGTTCGCGTTCATATAGTTTGCAGTCGGCTTGTGCGCGCCGTAGTTGGACGCCGTGAGGTTGACCCTGTGCGCGGTCTGGTTTGATCCGTAGCCTCCGCCACCACCGCCGCCACCGCCGCCACCGCCGCCACCGGACTTGAGGAAGCAGGCCGCCGGCGAGCCCACATTCGATCCAGCCGTCCTCTTACTATTATACGGTATTGGTAATCGCGACGACATCGCTATCGTCTGATATTTGTGTGACCCGTCCGCCGCCCCATTGCCGCTACATTTGCTGTTGTTATTATTGTGGTTGTGCGACTGTGAACCGCTCTGCGTATGCTGTGACGACTTGGCATGAGTGTTCTGATGATGCGTTAACGGATGGTATCCGTGATTCTGTTGACCCCCCTTCGTGTAGTTACCCCCTTGACCGCCGGTGACCCCCGTGTACTTGCCGCCGCCGCCGTCTCTCGAGTTGTGATGAACATGCGTCTTTACGTTGTTGTCGTATGACTGATGTGGCGAACTCGCCGAGTACGGTGTCGGCAGTAGGCTAGCAGTGCCGGACGCGCCGTGGTAAGGCGACGGTGCATGTGGAATGTACACGGTGGCCGGGTGATAAACGATTGTGCGACAGTGCATCGGCGCATTGGCGGCGGTGCAGTCGTCGGAATCGCTCGAGCAGTTTTGCGCGCTGTGCAAATTGGCGGCGGCGGTGTGTATCGCGATCGGTTGGTAATTAGCGTAACGACCGGACACGGGGAATTTCACGGGCATTAGGGACACCAGAGGTGTTGTTGCGGCTGAGCCTGAGGCAGCCTGCGCCTCATTGTGCGGTTGCTCCGAGTGGCTCGGCGTCGAACGTGAATCCTACGATTTTATTGCACAAAATAATGCTTACCGCTCAATGGGATTGAGCGCTCAACGCGCTGCCTGATGATAAGATGTGTTTGAGGAAGAAAAAAAAAGAAAAAAAAAAAAACAAAGAGGCACAGCGGACGTGGACAATTCTATCGCGGAACGGAGATCTTTCGGACGCGTGACGATTTTACAACCGACCTCGTTCCACTTTTATTATCGCGCATCGTGCGCCATCGTGCGTCAATCCTGCGCGCGCGCGCTCTTGTGCAATGTGATGGAGAATAAATTCTCATAGCGAATGTAACCATCGACAGTTCGCCCGTTAATAGTGACTAGTAACACCACCAGTTACCGTTGCACGTCGATAAAGGGCGACTCTACAGCGACGTACGTGGAAAGAGTACCTCTCCTTGCGTTCGCGGAACATTAGGACGCAACTCAAACGAATAAACATTCTGAAAACGTCGAGCATCAGAGGCTCGTATAGCGCTCACGATCGCGAGACTCTAGCAACGCTCAAACGTGTCTACGTAGGTCGACATGGAATCAACGACTAGGAACTTTAACAAAACAAAACAGCTTACCTCCTGCTGAGCAGTCTGACCATCAGACGTGGTGGTTTGCTGACACGATGCGTCCGTAGCATACAACAACAGCTGCTGCTCGGTCAGTCCCATAGGTGCGTGCGGCGGAGGCGGTGGGTGCGGGCCAGCTGCAAAAGAGTAGTACAGATGATCCACCTGTGCTGGGGGAGGATGTGGGCCCGCGGGCACCGGTGGATGATGATGTGGGGGCGGTGCAGCAGGAGCGTAAAAGTGCGTCGGAGGTGGAGGAGGCAGAGATGGGAGAGGCGGCGGTGGGCCCGCCGTCGGCGGGCTAGTCGCTCCTGTACCATTATTGCCACTGCCGGAATTATTGCCGCCACCGCTCGTGTTGCTCTGCGAACTGCCGGTAGCGTACAAGTACTGGGGCGCCCCAGCAGCGGCCGCTCCTGCGTAGTAGGTTTCGTACTGTAGACAAAACATAAGGACAATTTGAGTATCCTTGCTCATTCGCCGGCATTCCAGTTATGAAGATCGACGCGAGTGTTCACGTCTTTCTCAAGCTGTTTCCGTGAAAGAAAAAAAAAAGACATTGAATTCGCCGGTTTCGGTGACTTACAATTTTGCTTTCTTTCAGTGTTGGACTGTGTGTGTAATTCTTTGAACGTTGAACGCACGTACACAGCTTGTGTCCGTTTGGGAGATATCTGTTTCCTACATATTTTTACTCTCCCGTGTGAAATCCCGTGAAGCTTTTTTGTTAATTGTTTTCAACGTGAAATCATATTACACAGAGTGATGTTTTACTGCCGCATCAATTATGCCAAACTGGCGTATTCTTGAACATTGTGACGTTTATGAATGTAATTAATTTTGTATCCGAGGTATATACACACGAAAAAGATCAATAGAAATAATCGACAAATAAAATATCATCCATGTACGCGCGCAACGTAGATAAAGCTCTCAAAGTTATTAAAGTTTATCTACTCGATTCTTGTTTCTCTTTTATAAATGAAAATAGAAAGATATATTTCGCTCGAACTTTAACTGACGTTTATGAGAACAATGCTTGTTCATAATGAAAGTAACAGGTCCATATAAAGTAACTCTATGTGAGTCACACACACAAGCGAGACTGCATATACACTTCGATCTACGTGTGTCTTGATATCGAGTAACGATCTGTCATTTCCTAGATCATCCCAAATTAAAGAAGAGAACGCAGCATGTGAGAGACGAATCACTCGGGGATTACACTGATGAACGAAGCGTTAATTACTACGTGGCGTAACTATTTATTATTGACAGTCAACGTCCAAAGTAAATCGTTTTATCGTTTCGTACGTATATCTTACATTAAAAAAAGAAGAGAGAAAGAGGGAAGAAAGAAATTGAGAGAATCTCGAAATTAAGCCGTTCTAAGTCCACTTTGCGCACATGCCTATGTACAATAAACACGCTTCTCGATAGATAGTCTACAGAGGATGGCTTTTCGATATATATTCTATTTCCGCGCTATTCTCCTGAGTGTCAGAAAGGTTCCGCTTGGAGGGAGGTCTACCGCGACAATATTAAACAGCGGGAAGATATCGTTTCAGTAAACGCGCGTCGCGTACGAGAAAACTACTACTGGCGTCGTCGGCAGGTGAGACGAACAACGATGCGAGAAATGAAGCAAACATGCCGAGTGCAACGAGTACAAAAGTCGCTAAAGCGCCTTAACACATCTCCGTCGTAAAAACACTTAGTCACAAACCATTATTAAAAGGAATACGTGTATGAGAGCACAAGTCACAGATTTGTGAGACAAAAAGGGCACTGAACGAGAACATGCATCGGCAGGCCGTGTGAGAGAGGTTTGGCAACAAAGAAAAAAGGAAAGATGCTAAAGAGATGACGAGCGGCATGCTCGAGTCGCTTAGCATAGACCATATACCTTTAGACCTCAATACTGTATAGCGTCGAGAAGGACGTAAGTAGGCATTTGCTGAGGGTTGGGTAGAAACGCCGGTGGTATAGCTTCCCCCATCAGACCGTTTGTCTGTCAAACCGCAACCGATATACCGTTTAATAAAAATACAAAATATAGAGACGAAAGAGAAAGAGAGAAAGATAGAGATAGATAGAAAAGACGGTCACAGGATCTTAATGCTAGTATCTATGTGTGTGTATGTGCGTGTATACGTGTGTATAGGGAATACCCAAGGAGTCGGGCCTTTCCAAACGAAAGGAGAAGGATCAAAGAGGACAGAGAAGTGTAGAACGACTGATAAGCCATCGATATTCTTTACATACCGGCATAGGCGAGTATTGGTATTGCTGTGGCATGTACAACGACGGCGCCGGGCACGGATACATCACAGGAGCGAACGTTTGATGGCCGGTAGCGGCTTGAGGACCTAGACATAACATTTACATCACCGGTCACCATAAAGTCAACAATAAGCGTCCCAGATTAAAATTGTCCGCGTTTGTATTGTCGAGAGGGCTCGCCTTCGAGAGTGCTCCTCCTGTTCAGCGGCTATTAATACTTTTCTGGGCAAAAGTTCGCTCGAGCTTGCGATTGTACAACTTTATAGATAAATTAGGCACGTGTTTTCTTTATTCCGTTGCTTTCGTTAATTATTCAAATGTGTAAAAATCTCGCCCAGTCATTTTATAAACTCGCGCTGGTTTGCGTTTCATTTGCCCATAAGAGTAATCCAAGATTACCATGAGATCTGTTTTCCTTCTAAATTTGATTCTGACTTTCGACTAAACACGCAAATTATACAAAGCAACGCTTTGAGAATGGATATATACATAATTTAAAGAATCCTAATTTTCCGTTAAAATAATTTTTTAGCAATATATATATATATATATATATTGCAATATATATATATATATATATTGCTAAAAAATTATATATATATATATATATATAAGATATGATACATAATATATATTATATATATATATATATATATAAGATATGATATATAATATATATAATATATATACATATATAATATATTATATATAATATATATTATATATAATATATATTATATATAATATATTATATATGTATATATATTATATATCATATCTTATATATATATATATATAATTTTTTAGCAATATATATATATATATATATATTGCTATATATATATATATATATATTTCTAAAAAATTATATATATATATATATATATAATTTTTTAGCAATATATATATATATATATATATTGCTATATATATATATATATATATTTCTAAAAAATTATATATATATATATATATATAATTTTTTAGCAATATATATATATATATATATATTGCTATATATATATATATATATATTTCTAAAAAATTATATATATATATATATATATAATTTTTTAGCAATATATATATATATATATATATTGCTATATATATATATATATATATTTCTAAAAAATTATATATATATATATATATATAATTTTTTAGCAATATATATATATATATATATATTGCTATATATATATATATATATATTTCTAAAAAATTATATATATATATATATAAGATATGATATATAATATATATACATATATAATATATTATATATAATATATATTATATATAATATATATTATATATAATATATATATAATATATATATAATATATAATAAATATTATATAATAATATAATTCGCTAATAATACTCACCAAACACTCCCGTAGCTTGATAAATCGTTCCCGGGTCCGTCGGCGGAGCAATGGAAGTTGCCGGTGCGGGAGCTGCCGTGTTATAGAATGTCATACCGTTCTGATAAGCAAGACCCATACCTGTACACACACGCGGGAGAAAAGAAGAGAGAGAAACGATTAGAAATACGGTCTCTGACGCTCCTCCCGATTGTTCGCGACGCATTGTTACATGTGTCGTGCGCGCAATTATTAGCATACCGTTCGTGTAATAGTAAGTACTCGTAGGCACGGAAGGAGGCGAACCGGAGCCACCGTCGAAAGATCTGTTGAAGGGCTGCTTCTTGATCGCGGGCGCTATATTGAGCTTTCTCTCTCTCAAGACGATGCATTCGGACTGTAATGATGAGTGGAAAAATAGAAAAAACAAATAGAAAATAGGAGGAAAAGAAAAGAAATCTTCGTTATCTCTCAAACTCGTATCAATAGTTGTTACTCGAAACTTGAGTAAACCTCAAATAATATTTTCATTAAAAAATCTGTATCAATAATCATTCAATGGTATTTTAAACTTGCCTCAAGTGAGATACCTATATTTGAATTTAGATCTGTATTAATCGTTACTTGAAATGTATAAGTCGTTACTTGAAATTTGCTTTAAAATATTGCTTTGAGATATTCAAATTTAAATTTAGAATTAGATGTTTTTCAGTTGAATCACGACTTACAAGTATAAGGTCACGTATGTCACATGATTCAATGGAAAAGCTCAGATTCAGCTCCAAATTATAATTTGAATATCTTACGTGAGATAAATTTCGAATAACGAATATTAATACTGACTTTAGAGTTGGATATGAATTTTTCAATCAACACATCCAATTCTAAATTCAAATCTGAATATCTTATCTAAAATATGTCTTAAGAAATGACTATTAATATGAGACATAATTAAATGAAAGTTTTTTCCAGTTAAAACGCGATTCCATGCTATCCTAATATTTATTTTGGCAATACTAAAAATTTATAGCTTATATATGTTATAGATTTTCAGTACTGATAGCGAATATCAAAACAATTTCAGATATAAATGTCACATATGTCACAATTCAATTGGAAAAAAATTGAGGTCTAACTCTGTATCAGAATTCGAATATCTTACATAGGACAAGTTTAGGCGACAACTATTATTAATACAAGCCTCCTTTAGTCGCCTCAGCTGTCAGAATGATCACGCTGAGACGTCAGGACGATTGTCTCGCGGCACAAACCTCTTGCTGAAGACGCTTCGCTTCTTCCTCCGTTTCGAAAGTGACGAAGCCGTAACCCTTGGACACGCCGGCACGATCAGAGATAATTTTCGTAGCCTTAACGTTGCCGTAGGCCGAGAAGAGCTGTGCAAGTTCCGCCTCGCTGGTGCTGGCCGAGATGCCACCAACGAAAATACGATTAGGTACCAGCGTGCCGTATTTCGGCGCAGCCATCGTGAGACTCGCAGCCGAGGCAGGGCTAGAGGCTGGACTAGACCCCTCCGTACCACCGGTCGAAGCCGAACTCTAAACAATCAAAGCAAGTCTCTTATATTCGTACGGGCGCCGCACGAAAATCGCGCGAGGGACGATCTTATCTCGCCTGAGATTCTTCTCTCGAGGAATGTATTTTGTCCGGTCAAATGAAAATCGCGACGTCTCGCGGACATTGCGTCGCGCTATTTTGTGCGTTCCATCGAGTATCCCAGGCGCTACGAGGCTCGTGACACGTTCTCGTGATTTTCGGGGACGCAGAACCTTGGTATTATTGCACCGGACGGCTCTGATCAGCACTGTTCATTGTACTTGTAATATCGAACTAACAATCCACTTTTCTGACACGCATTCGCTTGACCATTCATCTCAAGGAATTTATTCACCAGATACGTATTTTCAGTGCATTCAAGGAGCGGCATATCTTTAGTCGAACATCGGGGGAACTGACTTATATATACAGAGTGGGCCATTTTAATTTATCCAGTTGAATATTTCGAAAACTAAGACCGGCAGACAAAAATGTTTCAGACAAAAGTTATATGGTTCGATGGAGGATATAAGAAGATACCATTGATTTGACTTTGCGTGGCGCCGCCAACGTCAGGTCGAGGTCAACTTTGCTTTTTTAAATAGAAACATATATTTTTTTATTATGGAATTTTATTCTACGTAAAGAAACAAACAACTTTTGTTTGAAAATATTTTTTATACGACCTCTATTTTCTCAGATATTTACGGAATATTTACTGCATTTTTTGCATTTACTTGAAGTACTAAAAAGTTAATCGAAAAATTCTGAAGAAATTCTCAGAGCTTTACGAGAAAAAACAATTTTTCTCTCTTGCTATTTTTCGGTAAAATTGATAGAATTCGAGAAAAAAAATTATTGAAACCAATAATTTTGTAGATATTTCCGTAAATATCTGAGAAAATAGAGGTCGTATAAAAAATGTTTTCAAACAAAAGTTGTTTATTTCTTTATGTAGAATAAAATTCCGTAATAAAAAAATATATATGTTTCTATTTAAAAAAGCAAAGTTGATCTCAACCTGACGTTGGCGGCGCCACGCAAGGTCAAACCAATGGTACCCTCTTATGTCCTTTATCGAACCATATAACTTTTGTCTGAAACATTTTTGTCTGCCGGCTTAGTTTTCGAAATATTCAGCTGGATAAATTAAAATGGCCACCCTGTATATAAATCCGCTATACTGAGAGAAAAATTATCTTAAAATCAACAAATATTTCTTTAAGGGGTGCCATTAGCATATTTACTTAAATCTAAATTATCTTTATTGAAATCAAATATTGCTTACCTGATTTAAGGTTTTAAGATAATTTTTTTTCAGTATATTTATTAAGCAAAATTATGCCTTTATATGTTTATTTCACTCTGCCTAAATAATAGATGTTAATACGACACTAATTTCATAATCACGACACCTTGTCACGTTTCCTTCAACACAATATTGTGCTTAAAGCATAAAACAGCAGTTTTCGAGAATCGATCGTTACACAAATAGTAAGTACTATTCTTTCTTTTATGCCGTACTAATATTTATAACGATAAGTTGTTCGTTCAGATGATATCATTTTTCACGAAGTTACACCGAAGCATTAATCACTTATATTGTGTTTGCCATAAGATCCTACGTGCAAAATTGCGATATTCAATATCAAATTTCTCACGAGCAGTAGACAAATCGCGTGAAGTTTTAACTACAAATGTATCTTAGCGCAATCAATATTATGTTAGATTTTTGCACGTTAGGTTTTCAGCACATTGGTTTAAGTGAGCGAACTTCTTGAGAAGCAGCATCTGACTGTCATTTACGACTGTTTCATGATCGTGTGGACCTTCGAGGAAAGTTGAACTTCTACGAAATACCAGGAAACGCACAATAATATGCTCGCACACAAAAGGGGAAAAAGGGAACTTTCTCTAGAAACAGAGTCTTTGACTTTGTCTTCTTAAAGGCCCTCACACATAAATTGCTGTAGAATGTACCGTAAGAATTGGTCAAGCATGTTAAGTATTTTTGAACTGTAAAATTGCCCTTTTCAAGGATACTCGGTCGCAATTGGCCAATTCTTAGTGACCGTCTACAATGTGCAGAACAAGCTTGGCGTAGATTAGAGCATAAAATATGAAGACAATTTATTTCACTTTTATGTCTCTAGACTACAACTCTTTTATAACGGAAAAATTTTTTTTACTATTTTTTTTACTTAAGAGAAACACATTATTTTTTACTTTAGAGAAATATTTCTGGTAAAGGAAATTCTATTTCCTATAAAGGAGTTAGAGTAAGAGTTGGAGAGAGGGAGAGGAGGAAGGGGGGGGGAGAGAGAGAGAGAGAGAGAGAGAGCGTAAGCAAAATAAATAATTTTTATTTCTTATTTCAACTTCTTACGCCAAGCTTACTCCGCATATTGTAGACGGCCACTTACGGTACGTGTTACGTTATGGCTACAGCAATTTGTGTGCGAAGGCTGTAAGCTCGCCGGTTATCGTCACGCGTGTTATATCCCATTGAGAATCGACGTCCTCGCCGATATCTCGTCGCAGAAATATTCGAAAGCGGCGAGTCTCGCAGTCGTCAATTTGTATATACACGTAAACAGCACTCGTTAATTAAGAGCGCCGTGCTCTCGGCGGGCGAGAACGTTGATTACGATGTATCGAAGCAAAAATGTATATACGCGGAGAAAATATACAGTATCGGCGTTTCGCAACGTTTCCGCCGCAATGCAAATATGTTGCTACGTATTGTCGTTTCTGTCTCTCGTTTTCTTACTCGCGCAAAATCACGTTTTCTCTCACTATTTTCTCTCTCTCCGCGGGCACGCGTACCATCTTCCTTCCGTCGATAAGCTGTATAAATTTTCACAGTAATTTTTTTAATATCAAAATGTGTAACACCCAGGGATTACGCCGTCGCGTAATCATATTCCCGACGGTCAGAAGAAGTATATTAACACGTGCCAAAGGCTATCTCGCTTCTCTTTCGCAACTATTCTCTTCCTCTCCCTTTTTATGACTTCACACAAGCAGTTAAATACCTCCGAATTAGATTCTGCGGCGGTTAAATCACTCGACACGCAATTGCACCGTGCGACGCGTTGCAGAACGAAGGCACGTAAGTGTGCGTGAAGTGTTAAAATTAACATTTCGAGCGGCACACCGAGAAGACACGACGTTTGTTTTAATAAAATAAAACAGATATCACACATCGTGCATCCACAATGGCTATGTATCTTTTGCATTTTCTTCATTTTTGTTGACACGAGACATTGCGTATTGACAGCATCGAAAGCTTGTTTCCATTATTCCGCAAAATATTGACTTTGATAACTTTATCCCGCATAATTTTCTGCTCTACACTCTCGCGATATTGCGCGATGTTGCTTTGTACAAACTTCGATTGCGAACGCAAAGGAGATTTCAACTCGAAGATATCAATTGATTACCAACCGTATCTCGATACATATCATCGAGCTCTCCCTGTTTGTCCGGAGGCCATCTAACCCTGAGAGCGAGCGCGAGGGTTACCCTAGATTTTTTTCCCTACGACGACGACGATAGGAGTCGTGAGAGCGAAGGGGGTCTCGAGTCGATCGCGAGTGACAGATTTCGCGTGAAAAGAGACTGGCGTAACGCACGCAGCTGTGTGATCGGCATCCGGAAGGCGAGCGAGAGCAAGACGACACTACGCTACACAAAATATTGACTAGCCGGTGGGGCAACACGTCGTCGCTCACCGTTCCAGTTCTACGCGAATTTACGCGGAAGCACGCGACGTAGGTACGAACGTGAACGCGAGGAGAGAAAGAGAGTGGGAGGGAGCGAGGAAAGAGAGAGAGAGAGAGAGAGAGAGAGATATATACGATGGACGCTACGCGCTATATGACCATCAGTCCCCACCCTTTCTTTTCTATCTCTTTCTCTCTTGATGACTGTGACAGCCAAAAGCGCGGACAACAAACAAACAAGCAACACACGGCGTGGGTCGTCTTGACCGCGAAGAACGCGTTTTCTCTCTCTCTTTCTTTCTCTCCATCTCTCTCTTTCTCGCTCTTTTATGATTCTCATCTGCGAATTTAGTTCCCGACATCGTAATTCGTGTAAGAATGATTTCCAGTGTTTACTCGCGACAGCACGAAACATGATCGACCGTACACAGATTATCTCCGTGTAGAACCGTGTGTCGTCGTAAATCTGACCCGCCGACGTTACGCCAGTTCCGTAGTTTCCCGAAGCCCAAGGGCGATCGTGAATTTTGACAGATTCGACGCGAAACAAACGACGACGCACCAGACTAGCGATCCCGACAACGCGCCCGTCTCCTTCTCTTCCCTTGCTTCCCGACGATACCGGAGAAATCGAACGCCGCCCCCCGTGACCGTCGGCCATCCGTCCGAGTCAGTTTCCCCATATACGATCGACGCGCGCCACAAGCCACATATACATTGCTCTGTCGCGCGCCGCACGAGAAATCGTCAGGTGAGATCGCCTACGAGGGAGCAAAGACGGCGAGGCGGAAGGGGGAATACTTGGCGCGAACGTCGCTTTCGAACGCGGGGTGCCCCGAGTGTCGCTCGTCACTTTTGCCATTGTCGTTGTCGTCGTCGTCGTCGTCGTCGTCGTCGTCATCACTGTAGTCGTCTTCGCGACGGCTCTTCGCCACTCGCTATATGATTAATACATACAGGATTATATTAAAGCGATTGCGTCCGTGCGGGACGCCACGGTGACAATGAGCGAGCCGGCGAGATTGGCGTTGCACTGTTGACGACGATGACGATCGACGTCGACGATAAATGAGCAATGTCGCGCGCTCACGACAACACATCTAGGCTCGACGAGGGTGTTAACTAAGGCGGGCACACTCACCATCTTTCGACGGATTCGGACGCGCAGGAGGATCTGCTAGCGGCTGTCCCGGCGGCTCGATGGTACCCTGGCCTCGCGCGAAGTCACCTGGACGCCCAGGGACTGCCAAGGACCGTTGCGACCACTTCAGCAGCACTTCCAGCCTCCGGCGGAGTTAGCTGCCGTCCCGTCTCACGAAACCTCCAAACACTACGGAGGAGACACTCTCACAAGATGGCCGCCGGCCGAATGCAACGCCACGCGGGGCAAAGCGACGTACTGCCGAGTGGCTCGCGCGCGCTTGCGGCACAGACTTCTATATACTAACTAGACTGCTGACTCTGGGCGATGAGTTGGTGGTGGGGATAGGCGCCATATTGAGTGACCTGCTGATATGTGTGTACTATCTATGTGTGGTGCACCACGTGATCAATTCACGACTACTCTACTCAGGAAAAGTATTTCCAAGTAACGCTTCGTTATAGCTGCGTTCGAGGAGACGCTATGAGTGTGCTCTGTCCTTGTTTGTTCTTGAAAGTTGAACAAGGATACAGGACGCTCACAGCGCTAAATAGCGTTTCCCTGAACGCAGCCTATGGCTGCGTTCGTTTTGGCGCTTACAACGTTCTGAGCATCATTTCATTATTGTTTCTATCAAATGCTAAACAAGGACAAATGATGCTTACACGTGCTATAAGCGCCAAACGAACGCAGCCTTAGTAATAAGTTATAAAATCTGATCTAATTGACTCTAGCAGTGACTGTCAGTGTGCTTTAAGGCCTTTGCATGTAGAAAAATTTTAACCGTAACCGTAAGGTCGTAAGAAAACTGATCAATCACAGCCATTTATTCTTCGAACGCAAGGAGAATAATTAACTCTGATTGATCAGTTTTCTTACGACCTTACGGTACAGTTAAAATTTTTCTATGTGCAAAGGCCCTTATGATGTGTGAGTAAAGCCCTATGCACAATGCCAGGCAACAGGCAATAGGAATAGGCATTAATCAATAAGAACAGGAAATAGAAATAATTGACCAATCCAAATTCCTATTCCCTGTTTTTATTGCCTGTTGCCTGGCATTGTGTATAGAGCGTTAGAGTCACTAAATATGGCGTCCTACACACCCTCCACTTGTCACAGTTTTCTCGGAGAGTCAGCAGTCTAATTAATATATAGAAGTCGGTGGCTTGCGGCGGCTCTCACTGCCTCTCTGTCTATGGCCGGTATTCATAGTCTGATTTTATATTTAAGATCATTTTAAGTACCGTCTTAAGATGTCATGAACCAATCACAGAGCTGTATTCGCATTTTAAGACATTACTTAACATGGTCTTGAAATAAGATTCGACTATGAATACCGGCCTATGATTGGCGCGACCAATCAACGCGTCGCATGTGTGCGCGAAATCGGCACGGTGCGTGCGCATTCTATAGAAGGAAGGTAATGTAGGATTCACACCGCGTCCGATGTCGACGTATAACGTTCGATATCCAATAGAACAGTTTTCTAATAGAGAATTCAATTCTCCATTGGAAAGCTATTCTTTTATTGGATATCGGACGTCGTACGTCAGACATCGATGTAAATCCTCCATAAGTGCCAATGGATTCTCTCAAGATTCAACGTACCGCTAGAGTGCACTTGTGTGTACCCGTGCTCCGTGCATTTCCCGTGTCCTACACATCGGTTATCTTTTTTTAGTATCCTGGTTTTCTCTATTGGGCGCGTTTAGCGGAAAAAGCGCTCAGTGAGTAATCAGCGATTATTGGTTCTTACCGTTAGATCCCTAAATCTAGACCAATTACATTGACGAATTGCTCAACTGTATGCAACTGTGAGTTCGCTGAACGCACCCATTGTGATAGTGTTTAATTTCTACATACTCTCACTACGTTATACGAACGATCGCAATGGAATTATGAAAGTGAGATATGAAATATGCGATTGAGTAGAGATGTAGAGTTCTCAGAAAATGTTACTGATTAAAGGCAGCTCGTGACTACGATCTTTACTGATATCGTTACGATTTGCAAATTATGCACATATATGTCAGGATTCTAGAAGATTCTGTATTAAAATTGAATGAAGTAGTCATTGGGCCCACATCTGTGGGCTAATCGAGGGAATCTTAAGCATCGACATAATTCTCACGATTTATAACCACTACAAATTCAACTGCATGAAATCCGTGAATTGTATCTCTGTTATTTAGATAATGGCGGCGGTGTAACGGCCACACGTTAAAGAGGATCGAACTCACCTAATTCGTGATGGACGATTCGGGACGATTGTTACCGGCAATACAACATATCATCGTTCAACTCGCTAATTCGACTTGTAATCGAAGAGAAACGCGACGAATAAAACAGTAAAATACGAACGGCAAACGAGAAACGCGGAAGAAAAACGAGAACAACACACCTCCTCACTGCATTGTTGACGACGCGCGACTAAACGCCTCAAAGCTGCCGCCTCACTACTCTAGTCAATTTCACGATCCGTGCTGTTTCCTATCCAATGTTCTTTGTTATGCATAACGCTATTAACTTGCATTGAAAATTCAACGGAATAATTATTTTCGTGAACGACAACGTTTCAATCTGTAAAATGGTGAAATATTGTTGAACAATTATGCGTTATACGATCACCGTGACATTGCTTTGATTAACATTGTAGTTGACTGCCGCCAAATTTGACGCTCGAATGTTTTGATGAGCGCGATTGAGAAGGAAGCGGTAAAGTCACTCTAAGCAAAGTTTGGCCATAAGGAAATAACTTTTGATTGGTCCGTTATGTTTCGTGAAATCTCACACAATATCCAATCATAGTACGTCTATGGTAGTAGCTTAGGTTAGATTAAGAAAAGATAAACAAAGAAAGAGATTGAAAATATGTCTCTCTTTCTTGCAGAATTTTGACGAAATCGCGCATTATGACCAAACTCTGCTTAGAGTGACTCTAGGAAGCGGTATATAAAGACTGTTTTGTGGCGGAACGTTTGGATTACTTAAATTATTTGAAACTCTCTCTCTCTCTCTTTGAAATTACGCATAGACTGATTAGGTCTAACAGAAAATATACCGCTGTTTAATAAAATAAATTATCGTCAAGCATAAATGATATTATATAATATATAAGGATAATCTTATATAAATGTAGATATATTTGTAACAATTATTTCTATATATATATATATATATATATATATATATATATATATATATATATATATATATATATATATTTCTATATAATTATCTACATATTTTAACTTAATTTTTAATAAGATTATTATAAAATTTACTGAAGAAAAATATTATTAGTATTTACAAGCAAATATACAGACATATGTTTACAGTGTTATCCTTTCAGTTTTAAATATTATTTACATTTAAATTGAAACACGTAGCATTCGTTGGCATAAGAATGTACGGCGGCATTGTCTCGTGTGGATAATCCGGGATTACTTGAGAGACGTTAAAACTCTGTAAATATGAAGTAGAAAAATGTGAAAAAATATACTTTAACTATCGATCGTGAAAGGCTTCATTAATACATAGAGAAGTGGTTCAAACACAAAAGTCTTTTAGAGTATTAATCCGAAATATTAACACAGACATTAAATTTGATCTTTTATTTATTTCAATTATAATTAAAAATATTTCTAATATATACACATTTCTATATATTTTGTACAACTTATTTTATTCTGCGTGAGGCAGCCAATATAGATATATTTTAAAATTTTAAAAATACTTCACATATTCGTCACTACACGAGAAATCAGGAAGACACCAGGTCCAAACGTAAATCGCTAAAATTTTTGACTTACGTATCTTTTATGCATAGCCAAACAAAAGGTGCAAACTTGTGGCCTCGTCGAACAAACGCCGCTGTTCTCCAGAAGGCGTGAGCAAGGCTGATCTGTTGCGCCCACAATGAGTATGGCATCCAAATGACTGATGTAACTGCTGGCCAGCCTCAGGGTCTCTATTTTCGACAACTTCCTGTCTGCCGGCTCGGTCGGAATCAGAGTTCTCAGGGCGCTGAAAGCCGTGTTCACGCTGCACAACGAAGATCGCATTTCTTCAATCGCGCACCTGCGTCCCAGCAATCCAAAAAAGACGTACTTCGCTCGCGATCAATATATCCGTTACGTGTCTATCTTGCTTATTATGTTTATCGTTAACACATTTGTATCAAATAAATGACTAACCGTCTTCTAGGAAGATAAATCGAACAACTTATTTTTTTAAATAGTCTCAAATATTTCTCTTATCTAGATTTTTCAGAAGTCCGGATCGTGCGTTCTAAAAACTACGAACAACATACAAACTCGCAAGCACATGACATTAGTTTTTTACAAACATGAATTCTAGACTGTTTAAAAGTAAACTCTTCAATCGAAAAAAACCACCGATTCTCTGAATCCTTTATCTTCCTGGCGCGATAAAGTGTACCTCGCGAGTAATCTTCTTCAAACATATATCTTACACTCCGCCGTTCATTACGATTACGATTATCATCACGTCGAGAATGAAACTTTTCACAAATCTTCACCTATGAGTGCGATCCCTTTCTCGAGCGTTCGCTTGATACCGTTGCTTCGTCGATTCTTCTTTCTTGCGCGCTGCCATGTTCCGTTTCTCCGGTATTCGATGACCAAACTCGGAATAGCGCTTTCGCCGACCACTCGCGGTGATACAGTCTTCGTCAATGAGCGGTCGAGCCGCAGCCTCTTCCCGTTCCTCCGGAATATGAAGCTTCCTCTCATCTCTGCTCCTTCCTCCCTCTTACTCTCTCTCTTACTCTCCCTCTTTCCCTCAGCAAAATCTGACACACACGTGAGCTGCACGTGTATAGAATCAGGGGCGGAGAAAGGTCTTCCTCTTTCTCTTCTTCGGTTCTCCTTCCATTTCCTCTGTTTCTTCTTTATATTTATTCATCCGGTCTCTATTGCGTCACGTTGAAAGTGCGGCAAATAAAACAAAACGGGAAGGTAAATTTATAAATTGTAAGTGCAAATATTGTATCTAAGGCGATTACTTACTATTCAAAGTCGGGAAAGTGAACTTTGAGTTTGTAAACAAACGTTATCACCTTTGTGTGAAACGCAGTTGTTTCACTTGCTGTAAACATTCAGACAATCCTTCACATCCTTTAATTTAGTATTCATCTCGTTCAAAATATACACACTGACACTCACTCTCTCACACACACACACACACACACACACGCGCGCGCGCGCGCGCGCGTATGTATGTATATTTTGAGCAAGATGAATACTAAATTAAAGTGAATTATAAATTAAGTTACGTTATAGTGTGTGTATATATATATATATATATACACATACACGAAGTTAAATATATACGAAGTTAAGTTGCGTGGATTAAGTATATACAAAGTTAAATTGCGTGGATTATAAATTGAGTTACATTATAGTATGTATATGTGTGTATGTGTGTATGTGTGTGTATATACACCATATATCGCAGGGACGAAGTTAAGTTGCGTGGATTATAAATTGAGTTACGTTATAGTGTGTGTGTGTGTGTGTGTATATATACACACATATACACACACACTATATATATATATATATATATATATATATATGTGTGTGTATATATATATATATATATATATATATATATATATATATATATATATACACACTATAACGTAACTCAATTTATAATCCACGCAACTTAACTTCGTCCCTGCGATATATGGTCTGCGTATGTGCTTCCCACACGCAGGCATACTTTCACGCTTACTACGCGACTGATGCATTCCATGTAAAGTGGTCGGCGGCTGCGTTTCGCATTAAGCTGTGTAAAAACGTGGATGACCGTAGCGACTGGGCGGTAGAGTAGGGCAAGGGAGACAAATTCCATCTGCAAAACTAATTAGCGCCCCGTCACGGCACGTTTCCATCCGTTCCTCTCTCTCTTCCTCTCGTCGCATGTTCGCCAATTTCACCGGTTTCGTACACACGATTACACGCCGACACGCTACAGAAATTAACCGTTAGATCTCCTTATTTATCGTAACATTGGTATCAGGCGAATACAGCTACTTCGGCGATGTTCAATTATCTCGAACGATAATCACGTACAGTTGTCGAAAAAGCGAGAGAAAGTGCATTGAAGAAATGTCGAATCGCACACACATACACACTCGAGAGTTTCGTATAAAATGTTTACTCAATTAAATAATTAGGTTACATTAAATCAGTTATACAGCATGTAATGTACATGTCTCTCATCACATGTGGTCGTCACGGATCAGAGGCTATTTCAACATTCGATATTGTCGGAGACATATTACGCGGAAACATTCGTTGACTAAGACAGGATCTCTCGGTAATTCGCGAATTTATCTTCGGTCGCTTTATGCGTATTTTCTTTTTACTTAATTACCACCGATCAACATCGCGCGTACGCACGTACACATACGTGCGTATTAATAAAAGCTACCAAAAATCAGCAATCTTTCAATGGAAAGCCATTTTAAAAAATATATGTAGAAAATATAAAAGTCTGATAGATTAAAAAATAATAATGAAACTTATAAATTACGTTTCTTGCGTACGATTAACGATCGAGCAAATTGACATGATCGCAGTTTGTCATACGTGCAGATTTTACAGAATGCAGTCGGTCCTAAGATTCTATAAACAAATTCCACACGTACTTGGTTCTTTTTCTCTTACGTACACTCTTGCGTAGTATATTTTTTGCTACATGCACTATTAGAATTATTTAAAGTAATATAAAAGTACCAGAGTAAAAAGATGTACAAACAAACTGTTTCATTCGCGGTAATACATGGTATTCATCAATC
This sequence comes from Odontomachus brunneus, assembly GCF_010583005.1. NCBI lineage: Eukaryota > Metazoa > Arthropoda > Insecta > Hymenoptera > Formicidae > Odontomachus > Odontomachus brunneus. The sequence continues at coordinate 285,670 of NW_022639592.1, forward strand.
GATCTTGATCGATTTCTTTAACATTTTTCTATATATATATTTTGAAACTGTAGAAACTGAATTACTCGAAGGAAAACTCTCATAATCATGTTCAAACGTAACAGTTTGATATCTACATCTATGATGATAAAATAATAGCTAAATACGACGCGTGCAAATTCAACGCTTTGGTATCTTCGTAAAGCGCTGAATCTGCATTACTTTCTGAAGAACGCACACATACATATATACATACTCATATATATATATATATATATATATATATATATATATATATATATATATATAT
>NW_022639592.1:286067-287015 GCF_010583005.1 Odontomachus brunneus
ATATATATATATATATATATATATATATATATATATATATATATATATATATATATATATATATATCCTCATATATATGGTGCACAGAGCGAGATGGTAAAACATTTGTTGCTCTTATTAATCTCATAATATACTTACCATCGTATCAATGTTGTGCGCATATCACTGTTCAATCGCAACTAAAAAACGAAAACGGAGAATGTCATTTCTTCGAACAAATTTAATTTCTACAGCTTGAAATACATGAAGTATAAGATTTTCAAAATCGCTCAGGAGATCCTTATACCGCATGTCTACACTATTCGTTTAAAAATCTTCCCACTTATTGCCTCCTCTTATCTACATAGATCCTTTCTTTTCATGTAATAATAATAATATAGTAACGTACATTCTTCTATCTGTAAGAACAAATAATTAAAAAAATATATATACATATATATAGATATGTATGTATATATATGTGTGTGTATATATATATATATATATATATATATGTATATATATCTATACGCAAATGGAAGGATTAAAAACCGCAGCGTAAGTTCCCCCCATACAAGCACTTTGGCATATGCACCATTACTTAAATCGAATAAAAAAGCAAGATCAATAGAATCGATCGATATATATATAGACATGATTAGTAATAATCCTTTAAGAAATTTGAAAATAGCTCACGGTATCAAGTGTTCGTCATTTTTGTATAAATCTTGATCTCTCCATCCGTCTTCTTCCCTTTCTTTTTCTCTCTTTCTCTCACTTTCCTCTTTCTCTTTCTCTCTAAAGCCAGATTGATCTGTAACGTTCGGGGGTTAAAACATTTCGTCGTGATATTTACAATAGCGAGTTACATTGATCACGCTCGCTGTGTATGCGTATATTCGTATATATTCTTTCGCTCTCTCTCTCTCTCTCTCTCTCTCTCTCTCTCTCTCTCTCTCTCTCTCTCTC
>NW_022639592.1:287061-295526 GCF_010583005.1 Odontomachus brunneus
TCTCTCTCTCTCTCTCTCTCTCTCTCTCTCTCTCTCTCTCTCTCTCTCTCTCTCTCTCTCTCTCTCTTAATTATGTCTGAAAGACCATAAAAATATTTTCTGACCTTAGATGTTAAAATTACAGAGGCTATATATATATGTATAAATTACTCTGTAACGTCGGGAGAACGCTCAGATCGCGTATATACATATAGAATCATGTAACACGCCCTTCGCGTTTTTACCGACGTGCCTAACGATATCAAGACTATATATATATATACATATATATATATACATATATATATATATATATATATATATATATATATATGTATATGTATATATATTTATATAAATAAAAAACATGTGCGCAAGTTTAGGGACGCGATCCACGTGCTGCTTCATCCAGTACGCGAATTTTGAGCTCGCGCTCGCGCTGTTGTCTAAAAAACACCCTGTGTTAGTCCGATAAACTGCTGTGCTCTAGGTCATAGGTCATACAGAAGTCAGACCAGGTTTTATTTATTGATTTCTAAGCACGAACCTTATATACTCCTCGTGGGCAACGATGGATGGGTGCGGTTGGAAACGGTCACGCTCCATCATAAGGTGCCGTTGCAATTGTTCATGATGAGCAGCCATGTCCGCATATGGTCTTCCCAGTAGCTCCGCTGGATGCAGCGCAAGGGCAGGATCGCGCGGCATCAGGCCGGGCCGAGGATAATTGGCGCTGGCCGCAGCTATGAACAAAAATGATCATGTTAGAAAAATGAACGTACGAGTTGTGCGTTGAACACATCAACATTATGTATAATAATAGATTCTCTTTTCACAATAATGTCTTTTATATGATATAATCGTTTCAGAAGCGTATGTTCGTGACAATCGCGCACAGCTGTCTTGTGTGATATTCTTTTTTAGAAGCGTACAGCTCGTTCGGCTCGCAGCACAGAAGGAATTGCGACGAACTCCTAGCGTCAAGGCTATCTCAGAGCGTCTCAGAAATGTTATTTCTCATTTTGCAAACACACGCACGCACGCGCACACGCACAGTCGCGCCTGCACCTCGATGACACTCACGCGTACACTCGCACTTGCACCTGGCGGCGATAAGCGACTGACCGGAGGTCAGAGTCGAGGACTCCCGAGATTCGCAGGCGCGCCGACGGTAAGGGTGCGAGAAAGGAGGATCGCCTTGACCTAGACGGTAGGTGTAGGTGACAGGCCGATCAATGAGAAACACGGTCGCCTCCGTTAGTCGACGAGCGATAAAAGCGAGGAACGGAAAACTCTTTTTTAAGAAGCTTAAGAAGAACATCCTGTATGTAGGACCTACCAGGCAGAGGAAATCCAGCCGCAGCCGCAGCGGCTTCCTGCTGTTGCTGAGCCTGTTGCTGGGCCTGTTGCTGTCCCGGATGTAAGTGCAAGTGCGTATGCGCATGCGTATGCGCGTGAGTGTGAGCGTGATACTCGGGAGAGATGCCAGCCATCTGTAACCTGACCATCGGGTCAGCGGCCAGAGCCAGTCGCTCTTCGAGCTGACCATGGTGGTGTGCCGCCACGGGATGGCCAGCCCCTCCAGCCGCTGGCCCCCCACCGGCTGCAGTCGGTATTCCTAAACCCGACAGTGCTTCGATCACATAACTCGATCATCACTGATACGATTCTTATGCCGGATTTCTTCACCTCCGGTTAACCGGTCGTACGGTTACGTTATATTCGGACAAAAACAAAAACGTCATAGCTTTACGATCGTTTCTCTGTTTCCTTCAAAACTGCATTGTGTACACCGGCGAATCATGATGTGGACAAAAAGCTGAGGTCCTTACGGCTAGAGTTAACCGACGCTGAAGAAATCGGCGAGAGAGATTAATTCAGATTTAAATATCTAGCCAGCTACATCGTACTCTGGCCCTAACATTCTCCTCGCCACACACACACACACACACACACACACACACACACACACACACACACACACACACACACACACACGCACACACTCTCTCTCCCTTTTTCTCTCTCTCGATCTAACTTCACCTATCTCCCGGCCTACCGATCTTTCCTTCAACTACGTCATACTATATCATTAAAACAATTTCAATATTGAAAAGCATACGATCGTACGATTGGACGGATAGTCGACGATGTTCCTACTTCTATCTCGGCGAGACATGCAGAACTTCATATGAACAATTACCTATCCGTTCCAGACGTTCCCGTTCCAGCTGACTGGGACCCGGCGGTGCACCATAGAGACCAAATTGGTGTAAGGCTTGAGGCGGGCCGGAAGGTCCTGCCAAACCAGCAGCATAACGTCGGTGTATCTCCAACCAATGTGGATCAACCGGTGCCGGCATCGGTCTAGGCGTACCCTTCAGCAATTCCTCCTTCAGACGGTCGTTCAACTCCCGCTCACGCAATTCGCGTATCTCCCGCTCACGTTTCTCTCGCTCCAAGTGTTCCAACTCCAAGCGCTGTGCAGCAGCGGCCTCGCGTCCGTACAGATAATGCAACATTGGGTCAGGAGGAGCCGGATGTCTGGCAGGCGAGAATGCAGCGTGCGGCCTTGCGTACTCGGACAATTGTCTCAGAGCAGGTGTATCCGCGTACGAGCCAGGACGCGCTGCGTACCTGTCATATGGCGAGACGACAGGTTCGAGAGGTCCACGACTTGGCGGTTTACAAATCTCCGGCTGCTTCTCCGGTGTGGTCATTTTTCTGGCTTGTTGAGCAGCTGCAGCAGCGCGATCACGTTCCTCTCGTTCGCGTTCTGCTTGTTTCCTTGTGCGTTCTTCGCGTTTTCTCGCTAATTTCGACTCCGGCACAGGCTTAAACACCAGATCGGTACGTGTACACGAATTGTTCTCACCACGATTCCAGTGCCGCAAGAAAATAGCAGACTGCGAACGATGACACTCGGAGTCCTCGATACGCGGTTCAGGCGACGGTCCACGCGGGCTAACTGACTCTTCCGGCTCCGGTTCCATGTCTTGCTCGATCTTCGGTTCTTGGACGATCGGAGGTTGTTGTGGTTGCGGTGGACGATGATGATGGTGTGCTGAACTGGTGGACGTTAAGCATGTCGCCGAAACCATCGAAGGTTTACGCTGACTCGACCCATGCGAGGAAGAATGACTGTGAGAACTGTGAGAAGAGATAGTGAGCAGTTTGTCGTGATGCAGAGTAGTTGCCTGGTGCATACTGGACGAGTGGTGATGAGAGGCGATTAGATTCTCGCCCTCTTCTCTAGTTGTGACACTAGAGCTGGTGCTGGCGTGATGAGCAGTCATCATGGTACTGCTTTCTTGACTCCTCTGCGGAGAAGGCGGGGGTATAGCATGTGGAACCGGACCATAAGCATACGGCGGGAAAGATGGATATCCTGCTACCGCACCATAACCAGGGTAAGCGTGTGGATGATACGCATGCATTCCGAACAATGTATGGTGCACGAGATGCGGATGGAATGGATGAGCCATATGCGGGCTCGGTTGTTGCGCTGGATGCATCACTGGTTGAGGTATCGAACTGGGTGGCGGTGGCAAGCTGGGTGTCGGCGTTGGCGTTGGCGTCGGCGAAGCAGCGACCGGTTGAAGCTGCGGCACCAATGCTGGAGCAGAGTTCTGAACCGAATGTTTGCTCGGCGTCGGCGGTTTGCTTGCACCGTCCGGATCTTTCTTAATATTGTCTAGACTCGGGCCCGGAAACGTGGAACTTTGGAAGCCCGGCACTTTGACTTCCTTCAGACTTTGCAGAGGATCTGGCTCGGGTGGTATGATCTCTTGCTTGATCTTCAGGTTCTGTGGCTCCATTGGTGGTGTGCCGGCTAAATTGTAGATACCCGCAGGCTTGTCCATCGATAGCATACCACCAGGCTGCAGGGATTGGAATAAGTTAGTCGGCTCATTCAAGCGTTCAGGTTCGTTACTTTCCGTACGTTCCGTGTGTCTATCTGACGTTATTCGTTCGGGGATACGGCCGTCGCGTGCTCGTTCACTTGACAACCTGTCATCTGCGGCTGTCATTCTTTCGGCACCTCTGCCTTCAGACGACATAACGGTCAAGCCGAGCGGTTGCGGCGAACTTGGCATCGGCGGTGGGATCTGAGGTATCTGACCAATCGGTCCCATACCAGTCGGTATTTGACTCTGCGAAATGTTGAGGTTCAACGGTGGCCCCGACATACTTTGCGGCGGCAAGGCTTGCGCACCGCTAGACAAGTTGTCAGCGTGGGTGCGAAGATTTGGTCCCATGTTTTGCGGTGCATTTGGCGCCATGCTGGGAGGTACACTAGGCGCCAACTGTGTCATACTCTGCGACAGATTCTGCGGCACGTTCTGCACAGGAGGTGGTGGCGGTGGCGGCTGCGGTTGCACATTGCTCGCTGCGTACTGCATACTGAGACTTGCCGGTAGTCCAGCAGCAACGTTCTGTTGTTGACCGGGCGATATCACAGGGATACCCTGCGAACTCACCGGTATAGATTGCGCACCACCCGGAATACCGGTGCCAGGTGGCAGAGTTTGCGACAGATTGCGCACTGCGGCCTCACTCGTCGATTGTACGGGAGCCACTAACGGCTGTGACACACTGAGGTTCAACTGTCCTTGTTCAGGCTCTTTAATGTCGTCGTTGGACGTCGGCGGTGATACCACTGACTCCATCGGGACCAACGGTTCCAACTTGAGTGGCTGATTCATAGCTAACGGCGGCACGGAGTCCTCCATTTGACGATCTATCACCTTGCTTTGATCCACCAATGGTTCCGGTTCAAGCAATGGTGGTTTCTTTTCCAAGCTGTGTATCACCGGCACAGAGATCGGTAGACTCTGAATAGGGGCTGGCACGGGAGTGGACACTGGTGTCGGCTCGGACGGTTCCTCGGGAGTCGTAACAGCTGGACTTACGGGCTCTTCAGCGGTCACGCCAGTGACCGTCGGTGTAGTCGGTTGATTCTCGTTCGTGTCAGCCTCCGTTTCCCTCTCCGGTTCATCCATCAGGGAATTACTGTCTGTCGTGAGCGACTCGGACGGGCTCTCGGCGCGATCGCCGCCGCCGCGCTTTCGCTTCTGTGCGTCTTTGTCGTCGTCGACGTCGTCCGGTTGTGAGCGCTTCTGCGTACCTTTCTTGGGTGTCTCCACTTTGCTGGATGATTTCTTCTTATTCTTGTCAGGTGACTGCTGCTGCTGCTTCTCTTGGTCGGGCGTATCAGTACCACCGGTGCGTCGCGGTCTCGCTGGTCTCGGCGTTTCCTTGGCCTTGTTGCGCGTTCGCATTCTACCGGGACTCTCCGGTGACTCCGCCGGAACAGGGCGGAATAGATAAGGCGGCGCAGGCGGCAGTTCGCCGGTCTTCTTCAGATGCGCACGACATTCCGTACAAAGAAGGAGACGATCCTTGCCGGCCACCTGATAGTCTTTCGAGTTGGTAGAGAAGCAGTGCTGACACGAGTGAGCAGTGCCGTTTGTATTAGTATCACGCGAGTCGCTGTCCTCTTCGGAGTTATCGTCCTCCGTTACGGAACTGATCTCACCACCGGGATTGTGACTGGCCGGCGTGCCGACCGGCACGCTCTCGGCCTCGGACGCAGGCTCCTTCGTGTTGACGTTTGCCGTTGGCGTTGTATCCTTTGTAGGCGTCGGCACTTCCTCTTTTGGAGTGCCGGCGCGGGAGTTCCGCGTATTACGGATCCTCCGCAGTGAGCTCTGCCGGCGACGACGGTGCGGCCTATTATTATTGGCACCAGGCGTCTTTTTCCACAAGTAGTAGAACTCGACCAATTCCGGCTGTAGAGAGACCCCAGCGAAATAAATACTCTACTAAGTCGCAAGCATTTCTCTTTCAGTAAGCGTGAAAAGTATGCTCGCAAGTCAGAGATGAAGATCAATTTGTCAAAGAAAAGGTAAAACGGACTCTCGAATGTTTGACACTTCGTCAAAACGATATCAAAAAAGAGAAGAGGTCATCAAAAAATTTTATTTTGAAAGCACAAAAGTCGCTCTTTTACTTTTTTCGCTCTAACATATCTTTAAGGTCTATTTTGTATATCTCTTTTGTCCTAAACGTAGAAGCGTTGAAAGGTCGTTGAAAGAAAGCAGATTAAAAATTAGGGGAAAGACACTTCGCTTTCAAGTCTTACCGTATCTTTGTGAGGCAAAAGATCCTTCCTAATGCGTGAAAAGTTCTTCCCAAATTGCCGTAAACCCTTGACGAATCGCTTCTACGGTCAACAACGACAAGTGATCACTTTCCTTATTCACGGGACACAACTAATGGTCGAGAACATGATACTTACAGTCTCTTCCTCGGACCATTTCTTGTCGATGCCTTTGGGTACTGGACATTTAACGAGAGCCTGAAGCGCCCTACCGGGATCATAGCCAGAGTCGTGAAGGATGTCCAAAGCATTGATGGTAGTGTCGTCTCGAGACGCCGCCACGCAACCATCGTCCGGGGACCCGCCGTCACACATACCGGCGAAAGCGGCCATAGACCGAGCCGCCCTCAGGTACATGAGAAGATCCCCGTCCAATGCCATGGCCGGGACCCATCTTAGCTCCTCGCGCTCCTTGGAGAATTCTGGATCGGGTAGCAGCTCGCCGGGTGGTATACCCGGCCGATACTCAGGCAAACGGGCCTGACAAGAAACCAACTCCTGTAAATCCCAAAAAATTCGGGATTGCGCGCGGTTAGCACCGATATGCCGAAGCGAGTTAGTTAGTGGTCACGCACCTATGCTCCGGCTTGCCCTCTCAAGCGGTTATCATATTACAACTCAGGTTCTAATGCGTACAAATATTTTCCTTTTTTCTCTTTTGTTTGCTTCTTTACTTTTCTCGTCTCACTCTCATAAAACGCGGTCGATCTATATTTTCCCTTATCAATTTCCTTGCTCGAATATTCCACGGACAACAATAATCGCACCCTCGTATTTTGTATACGAATTCACCGACCAGTACACAGACCGGCCATGTGCCATGCTAATGACAACACCTGGTGACACAACGATTTTCAAATCATAAACAAACGCGTGGAGGAGGCACTTGAAGATCGTAATAATTGTGACGATACGAATGTCGCAAGGCAATTATGCCGATCTGTGTACACGCTCGCATTCGAAAGCACACACGCACGTACTTTTGTATTGCGAAATTCTGTGTCGGAAGTGTCAGGAGGATTACGGGGTTAAAGATAGAAGTTACGTATCTACAACTCTCCGTGTAACTTGCGTAATATATTTATCGGGTGTTACTTATTCGCGAAGTGGTAATACGCGACGCGTGTTTGTCGCGAATGATACTGAAGCTATTCTCGGCGCAACGACGGCAACATAGGGGGGAGGGAAAATAAAAGAGACGATTTATGAGCTATCGATTAGTCACAGACACGGTTAACGCGGGAACAAACACGAAGCCTCGATGGTCCCGCAGTTCGGTGATATTTACCTCGTATTATGCGTACAGAGTCTCGAATCCGGCACAAATTACTTGCCACGATCTCTTTGGCCAATCTGGAATCGGTTCTTTTCTCAATGAATACGTTGTATCATTGAACGTGATATTATCTCAATTTCAATTTCGACTGTCATAATCGTGCAACTATCACAATCATGACATTTAGTTGTTGCATGAAATATTTCTGCGATTGTTCTTCCTCAAAGTGTTTCTAAAGGTAACTTTTAACGGTAAGTGAGATATTCGTTATCTGATAACCTCTGGGATCTGATTCCCAAAAAGAAGCCTATTTAGCTTCAATTGCCTCCGACGATTACTCGAGGGAATTATCGGTCAGCGCGTGACAAAATCTCGATTCCAAATTAGTGCTCGTGCTCACACAGATGGTTCAAGTAAGCAATGGAGAATAATTGTTGTATTGTCAGCAGATATGTAAATATAGTGCAGAGGCGAGTTGATCTGCTTATTGATCGACCGACCGCTCGAGTTACTTCACCGTGACTGAATACCACTCCAAAATGAAGAAAGCGCAATCTCACGCCAGATAAACTATACAATGATTATCCTCATGCATCGCTCTCAAGTATATATATGTACACGTATATATGTGTGTGTGTGTATATATATATATATGTATGTATGTGTATATATATATATATATATATATATATATATATTCACGCACAGCTGGTATGCCGCTCTACGAAGGTAGGAAGGTATTCCTCCCGCGAGAGTAATTAACGAGTAATCTCGCCGGTTTTGGCGGAATGATCGCGATCGATTGGCGCATGCAGGACGCGTGTGCCCGGTGCGATACAAGTATTGCCGAGAGAGCGTGATGAGTGGGTTTCACGTATCTCGCGTGGACAAAATTGTCGTTATACCTGAAACATTCGAAGCTCTCCGGCAATGAATGCGTTAGTTGAACCATCGAATTAACTAGTAAGTAGAATCGTAAATTCGTACTGCGATCTCTCTCTCTCTCTCTCTCTCTCTCTCTCTCTCTCTCTCTCTCTCTCTCTCTCT
>NW_022639592.1:295935-305489 GCF_010583005.1 Odontomachus brunneus
CCTCTCTCTCTCTCTCTCTCTCTCTCTCTCCCTCCCTCCCTCTCCCTCTCTCTCTCATTCTCTCTCTCCCTCTCTTTCTCTCTCTTCATACCGATACGAGTTCTCAATTTACATTCTATCACGATCTTGTACCTCACACATGTGTCACACATGTCTATACAGAATCCGCAAGTTAAAAGCGTCGATGTGCCTCTTGTCACTTTGTGATCGTCATTTCGAGAATCACCGTTTAATAATTCCTATCGCGTGATCTGTATAGATCTACGAATGAACACGCGAATAAGACGACGTCGCATAATGTATTTTTGAAATTTTAGTGCACGATATCTAGGCCGAATGATTCGACGAGAAATGCAAGTTTCTACACACGGAACGTGTATGATGTAAGCTAAAAGTACCCCAACATCTGAACACTAAAAACACTGGTACCTAATCCTGGACGTTCTTATAGTTTTGTTCTTTTTTTTTAAACGTGAATATTTAAACTTTTAATATAGAATATATATATGTATGCTAAGTATACACAGATATTCAGTGTTGAAAGTCTGAACGTTCGTATTTGAAAAGCAAAAGAGTAAGAATTGTTACAATTAGGTAGCTGTGTTATCAGAGTGTTCAGGCACTGGCACTTTCTCCTTAGTCGTTAACTCGCCCGGTTATGTTATCGGTTTTATTGTTTAACCCTCAACTTCAAGACCAATCCGCACTTCATACGTTCGCGATTAGATTACGCGTGTATTTACGTAACGTTCCTTCATTGTCTTGTTGTCCATAAAATACACTGTCTGATAGGCGTTGTGTTATTTCTCCGAGTTCTTTGTTCCTTTCTTTGTAGGCGCGTGCGTGCTGTTCGGAAAAACGTGTATCACATACATACGTAAAAAAAGAAATAAAACATATACACACGCGCACGCACGCACACATTTGTACCGATACAACACATGTACATACGTGCGTTTGACGCTTGTTTACGTCGGTTCGTTTTCTTTTCTTCTATACAAAAAGCGTGTGAAAATTTGCATAATCACTCTTTCTCGTTTGGCCGATGTGTGCGAGCGATCCGCATGGGAATAGAAAATTATGCTACATGCTCCACGATAAGAGAAGCGCGGATTATCATTGTCGTGTGGCTATCGCGCGACTCTTTCCCGATAATTCGACATCATACCACACGGAGTCTAGAGGTTTGGCTAATTGACAACTTAATTGCTCAATTAAGCGTGAATATCCACACGAGTATTTCCATGACAATCGCGGACACTTTCTAATGATAGAGAACCTTTTTTTTATCTCGTGAAGATCTTGGATCATATGACTGCTCGATTGTTCACATTATGTAACGACAATTGAATTAATGCGATGAGAAGATTTGTAATTCTTACACGTGATCCACACAGCCCTTACCGCATGATACGACGACAAAACGACTACGCTAATTGGACAAGCCTCGAGATAGGCGCACTGTGTGCGATACCGCTAAGTAGCAAAAAGGTTTTTCAAGATGTGCATTGTCAAACCTGATGGGAAGGGCCAACCCGAATCTCGCCCTGGGTGCCAGCTGACATCTCCCCCTCCTCCGAAGCTCCGCCGTCTTTCTCCAGCGTTTTGAATGCCTTTGATCTTGGACTTTCAGTAAATTCCTATCATCCACCCCCTGAATAGTTATGCCATCAATACGAGTGAGAAGATTGACTTGAGGGCGATTTGATAGAAAACAGAACATACACTGCTTAACATGCTCGCCATGGTGTCGCAAAGGCTACACCCTTCTTGGCACGAACGAATGAGAGAAAGGTATGATACATTTTCATCTTGTAATGCCAATCGTATACGAAAACAAACGCTAAATCGATTTATATATAGCTACGGAATCTTTGGTGAAACTTGACGAATCTTGAACAGTGCATTTATACGCGTTATCTATACGCAATGTTCAAATTAAGAGAGGACACTGCACTGTGTGTGTATGTATGTGTTCCTGTATGCATATTGTGGATCTACAAGACTTTCTCATTAGCATTATAAAAGTAAACATAAAGTCGCCTAGGAAAAAAGTAAATTTCAAAGCGAAAACACAAGAAATTTGTTCACGTTGTTTACGCTTTTAACATTTTTGCACTTGGTATGTTGCACTAATTCGTTTGAATTATTGGAAATTATGTCATAGCCGCTGTTCGTATTACGAGTATATATATGTACATATGAGTGGTACGAGTGTATGCACTTGTAACATTATTTTCGATAATTCAAGAGAATTTGTGCACGCTAAGAATGAAAGTAGTAAAAGTGCAAACAACGCGAACAAATCTCTTGCGTCTGACCTGGCTGTATCTGATCCAACTATACTTGCAAATGGAAACAAAGATAAGTGAGCACAAGATACACTTATGCTTTTGCATCTACGTTCTTTTCGAGCGATTGAAGAAGAAATAAGCAAAATTATACTAGTATAAGACACGTCTATTCTACGTATTATGCATATTATAGAGTATAATGTATCACTGTGTACGAAAGATGCAGTGTGTAATATTTATTTCTCTGTCTCATTGTTTCTCTCATCCTCTCTCACTCCCTTTCTCTCTCTCTCTCTCTCTCTCTCTCTCTCTCTCCCTCCCTCTCAACCGTCTCTTACTCTTCCTCTCTCTCCCTCTCAGCCACCTCTTGCTCATCCTCTCTCTTTCTATTTTTAAGTGGTCTTAAGTCACGGTGAAAGCAGTATAAACAGGCTAATTAACAAGCGCGAACAAGCTCGACCGCCTCGTCCCTCGCGCGACGCAACTCCGAAAAGACGCCGGAGACAGGACCCTTCGCGACTCTCGCGAGCGAGCGAGCGCGACCACGTTCTTCGACGAACGTGAAACAACTCACGAGCAAAACCGCGAATTCGAGGTCGGTGCCAAGGAATCGCGAGCGCGAGGAAAAGTGCGATCGTCGTGCAAGGTCGTAGCGCGCGTACGCACGCATCACACATACACACACGCGCGTACGCATACACACACACATACATACACACACGTACGCACGTATCTTCACACGATCGAGATCGAGCGGATCGACTCGACGCGGCGATAATCGCGTCACACGCTGTACAAACACGGCGTCTCGGCGCGAAACTCACGTCCCGCGGGAACGATCGACACGGAATATGCGGACACATGCTCTAGAAGGGCACCGAATTACTCACCCGTTGTCTCCGCGGTCCGGTCGGCAGCCTCTCTCAGCGACGTGCACGCGTCATCGTGCTCCGGCGGAGATGATCTGTTCTCGGCTTCGCACGTTCGCAGCTCCCACGCTGCGTGGGGATCACGACGGTGGGTCAACGTAACGCGGCAACGCACCGTCGCGTATGACGGCTGATGACGGGAGTCGTGCAGTATCTTCGCAGCGATCACTCGCTCGCAGAGGTGCAGCGGCAGCGGCGACTCATCGACCTCGGTGACTTCGGTACGGGATCAGTTTCCACAACACCCAAACGCAGCGGCCATAATGCAACGCAACGGCAGCGACGCGGCCGGGCATACTCGGGAAGTAATGTCGACCGTGTCATGCGCAACTTCGGGACCACTTCCGTTGTGCACCCTCGGCAATGAGCAGGGATGGGCAACGTTGAAAAGAGACAAAATCGACGTCATAGGGATCGATCACGAAAAGGAGCAACGTTTTTTATGATGGATTATATCCTAGAAACTATCCTAAAAATAATCGATGAATTTTTAGCACTTTTTGTAACCATGTAACGCTTATAAAATCATCAGTGATGATAGTTAATATACAAACTCACATCGCTGAGAGAGAGATGAAGAAAACTGTTTGGAAATGAAAAGATATACTTCGCTGTTGAACCGTAAAACATTTAAAAGTAAAAAAGTACGTCTAACCCTATCGTTGACTTCTTCATTCATTCTTCAAGACGGTGGCGACTCGTAGCGGAGACTTTGAAACTAATTGAAGTAACGGGTCGAAACAGGCGAAATAACGGGTCTAATTTAAGAAAAACGGAGAAACTTTTTATTCTTTATTTGCACGAATGCATTGGGCAGACTTTTGTTTGTTTAATTTATTAACGAAGAATATAATTCTCTCTGACCTGGCTACATTAAAAAAAAAGTTCCAAGCGGACTATCGACATAAGCACGAATCGATTTAAAGTCGAAAAGACAATCGATTATTGATCGAAAATAAAATAGAAAATAGAATCGAATATCGATTCGTTGGTCGAACATACTTCTGTAGTTGATGCTGGGCGCTGTTTTTCCTAAATTTTTTCGTGTCATTTACGAAATAGCAAATAAGAATATTTGCACGAATATGGCAAAGAAAAGCGCACTTTTGGTGATTGCCGATGGCTCGGAGGAAATGGAGGCCGTGATAACCGCTGACGTTTTAAGACGTGCCGGGGTAGGTTATTAAGAACGACTAATCTGCCAAAAAAAATTCCTCATAATTCTATTGCGAAATTTGTCGAAATTTTGATTATTCTCACATATCATTTACAACGAATAATAGCGACTAAACATGATAACAATTTAAATATACATATATATTTTCTAGTTATGTGTAATGAGTGTAAAGTTATATTTAATTGTTGAATAGGTTGTTGTTACCGTAGCTAGTCTGTTGGATGATAATTGCGTGAAATGCAGCCGTGATATTAAAATCTGTGCGGATGCCAAGCTCGCAGATGCCAGTAAGAGTCAAAAGTATGATGCAGTGATACTGCCCGGTGGCCTGGGTGGATCAAAGGCATTTGCATCAGTATGTTCATTTGGTGATATTTGATATCACACTACATGATTGATATATATATGCAAAATTTCTGTTTTCTTAGTCTGTGGCAATAGGAGATCTATTAAAAGAACAAGAGAAAGAAGACAGAGTGATAGCAGCTATCTGTGCAGCCCCTATAGCTTTGAAAGCTCATGGGATTGCCAAAGGAAAGCAAATTACTTCTTATCCATCGATGAAAGATGAACTAGTCAGTGAATATAATTATTCAGAGGACAAAGTGGTGACAGATGGTAATAATTAATTTTTGAAACAAATAAGTTTACATGAAGATCACATTGGAATTGATGTGAATATTCCTACAGGTAATTTGATAACAAGCAGAGGACCAGCAACAGCCTTTGCTTTTGGTCTGGCTATTGTTGAAAAATTATTGGATAAAGAGACAGCTAGTACAGTGGCAAAGGCAATGCTATACACTGACTACAAATAAAACTCCTCTTCAAAATACTATTTTTATAACCAAATAAGATATACATATGTAGAATTGTGAGTGTGATATATTTTCGATTTTTCAAGTATAGAATTTCTTTTTCTAAAGGGGAAAGAGATAATATGTAATTATCCTCGATAAAAAAACAACGATAATAACAAATGTAAATATGACGAGCTTTATTATTAGTCCTATAAGAGAAGAATACAAAATTCAGTTTTTGATAAAGAAAAAAAAAAGAGGAGATGAGTAGCAGGTGCAGAAGGTACGCAGCTGCGACGAAAGAAGCTCCATCTGCTGGCGCGTTGGTCTCCTTAAGAAACCCGCGGACTACTCTCGACAATTCAGCGTCCCTACGATCGCGATTAGACGCATATAAAGCGCGGGGAGACTCACTTCAATGACTAAAACGATCGGCGCGTAAAGAGCGGTGTAAATAAATGGTCACGATGAAGTACGTTTACTGCGGGCGCGCGGCGCGTTAGTGATGCCGGCTTTAGACGAGAGTATTTCGCACGACACGACGAGCCCGCCCACGACCACGCACGACGGCCTAATGTCCGATGGTGCTTCCGACGGAGTTTCAGCTTCCGATGGACTTTCGTCCGAGAAAGTGAAGACATTTGTTTTTACGTCGTACAGGACTGCGCAGGACGGCACGCAGAGCGAGGAGAGTCTGGAGATTCGCATACTCGAGGTAAGCGATGCAATAGGATTCTTGCGAAATGGAAAAGTGCGCGAGTCTCTCCGACGAGATGGCCGGCCGGATTCCTCGGCGACGAACGCAAGCTACCGGTATTACGCGCACTTTTCGGTTAGGTCGCTCGTGCGAATCAACAACATGGCTGGTCGGGCATCTCCGGCGATGTCCCGACACCACCGGCTACCCTTTTTTCGGAATTTTCTCTGTGAAAAGTAGAGCGAAATGTTCAAGAAAACGCATCGCCGGTGAAGAAAACGTGTGAATAGATCAGAAGCGCTGGTGCGTTCTTACCATGGCAGAAAGTCACGTGTATCAAAGATATGATGCAAAATATAAAGTAGAATTTTGCGGCGATAAAAGCCGTGGAACTTAACATTCCAATTATTTTCATCGTTTCCGTCCGTATTCTTTAATGCTACAAAACGCAGAATCGTCACGAGATCGTGACTGAAATAATCGTATTATGTAATTCAGGTCTGCTTTTTATCACTGAATTAGGGTACACTTAAGGCAAATGTCCCAACAATTAAAACATTAATAATACATTTCATTTATTATTATTACATTTATGTAATATTTCTAAAAAAGCCTTTGAAATTTTGCGAAAAGATATTTTTTTGTGTCAATTTGTAATATTATTTAATGAGTATTCAATTATTGTGTCCATGTATTGATGAAGTGAAGCTAGTGCAGCCAGTTCAATAATAGAAAACAAACAACATTGCAAAAAATTGCAAGCCTAGTTTATTAAAGATCTTTATATTTTTCATATTAAAATTCAACAGTAAACTAAAACATTTTTTAAAAAAGACAAGATTCTACTGATATCAAATCAAAATAGAAATTAATAGAGACTATAAAATAATTATCAATATAACTAACAAGGAACCCCACATAGGTGTTTAGCTCCGTTTGGATGAGTTTGAAATATATTGTAATTCAAGCCAAAAGAAGAGACACGTATTTTTTTATACGTTCCCAGGTGGACTTTTAGGGGGCAAAACACCCCTTTGAAAAAAATTGATTTTTTTCTTTAGGAACATGTTTTGTCAAAAGTACAAGAGATAGAAAAAAATTTTCTAGACAAAAATTAAATGATTTCTTCTGGTCTAAATTACAATATATTTCAATATATCTCATCCAAATTGGAGTTAAACATCTATGTGGGTTCTTGTAAAAGTAGACTTGAATAAATATATGACTTTTGACTTGAGTTATACTGATAATTGATTTTGTTACACTACAACAGCTATGTATAGGCTCTCATAGGCCTTATAATTTTTATTTTAATTCAATGGTCAACTGTGTTCCTGATAAACATACCCATGGTTGGTTACAGTTGCTAGAGGCTAGTTACAGCTTCTACATCTGGCCCTGCGCACCTGTGCTCGCCCTGTTTCTCTGGGAGCATAGGGACGATCTGGTTGGCAAGCACGTGTTGGAACTTGGAGCTGGTACTTCATTACCTGGCATTCTTGCTAGCAAGTGTGGTGCCAGTGTGACTCTGAGTGATTCCGCAAACAACACTAGGGCACTGCAGCATATCAGGAGATGCACTGAGCTGAACGGAGTTCAAAACCAAGTACGAATCATTGGCATTACTTGGGGCTTGTTCCTTAACAGTTTATTCACACTTGGACCATTGGACCTGATCATTGGCTCAGATTGCTTCTATGAGCCCACTGTATTTGAGGATATAGTGGTCATTGTTGCATTCCTACTGGAAAAGAATCCACACGCAAGGTTCCTCTGTACATACCAGGAACGCAGTGCTGATTGGTCAATTGAGCATTTCTTGAACAAGTGGGGTCTTACGTGCACACACGTACCATTGGACGATCTTGGGGCGAAATCCAACGTCAGTGTGGACGAGTTGATGCAAGCTCATACGATACACTTGCTGGATATACGACGACGATCGTGAGAATAGAGTCCACTATAAGGATAACAAAGCTGAGTACAAGTTATGGCCAGTGCTAAATACATACTTCAGATTAACAACATTCCTTGGACGATAGGCCGTCAACAGTTAGCACAATATTTCTCCCAGTTCGGCTACGTGCGCAATGCCACTGTAGTGTTCGATAAAACAACTGGTTTCAATCAGGGTTACGGCTACGTCACATTCGCGAAGAAGGAGGACTTAGGCTTCGTGCTGGAGAACAAACACTCTCTAGAAGGGAAGACTTTGTCATTAAAATATGCCAAGTTAGATCTGAATGACGATATATTTAACTGAAGGGAGAAGAGACGCGTGAGTTGCCACACAATGGCGGAGTGCGACTTAAACGTGACGGATCTGGAGGACAGATTCAATAGAGCTAGCAAGTATATGCAATCATTAGTGTCAGAATTAAATACGGATCAACTGCTCACATTTTACGGTTTATACAAGCAAGCCACCGTTGGACCTTGCGACATCTCGAGGCCCAATTGGTACCAGGTGCAAGCCGTACGCAAGTATGAGGCGTGGAAGAAGCTCGGTGATATGAGCCAGGAGATCGCAATGGCCAATTACATCGACGTCATCGCGAGGGTGAATCCGTCGTGGGAGGAAGAAGCGAAGTTCGAGGAATCTCGTGGATGGACTTCTGTCAGCAAGTTACCCAACACAGATGCGACATTAAAGGACACGGAGAAGACATTCTTGGATTGGTTGAAGGAGGGTAATGAGGCGAAGGTGCGGGAAATGGTGGGCAAGGAGCCCAGACTCTCGGAGTGGATGGACGACATCGGTTTATTACCCATACACTGGGCCGCGGATCGAGGCCACGTCGAAATCTTAAAGTTTTTGGTCGAACAAGGTGCAGATTTAAATTCGCTCGACTTGGAAGAGCAAACACCCCTTCACTATGCGGCATGTTGCGGTCATGTGGAAGCAGTGAGGTACTTACTCTCGATCGGAGCTGATACATCTCGGAAAAATGGAGATGGTATGACACCCAAAGATATCGCCATTGATTCGACTAAGGATCTCTTCTGCTAACGCTATACACTTCATAGTGGTGTACACATGCACGCAATATGATAACGATTGTTACTCTGTTTGAATATATTAATAAATTTTCGATGGATTAATAATTTTTTCTACGGTGGTACACGATAACGATTGATACCTAGGTCCATTACCTTTAGAATTCCAATAGAGAGTAAATCTTTATTTATATACAAATAAATCCTCTAGTAGTCCATTACATTCACAGCCTAAGCACACCTTAGATAAATGCGTGATTTGTCATTGGCTAGGTTTCTTTTTTTATAATTCTTCCGTTGCCTAATTTTAACATTGGAAACTGTGTACCGATTGTAAACTTAGAAAGATATATTAAGCGCACGGGAACCTGTGGAGAATGCAAGGTTTGTTATTACTCATAATAACGGTTAAACTCACATATGAAATAACAAATGAAAACGCGTCGGTTCTTATAATAATTTATACAATTTAGAACTCCACGTTATCAAACCGTTTTACTTCGGTTTCTTTTTTATAATTTCGTAAAATATAATTGTTTACATGATATATCTCTATATTTTTTAATTAGTAATTAAAAGAATATTCCATAATACTGTATTAATTTTTAGAGTTAACATATATATATATATATATATATATATATATATATATATATATAT
>NW_022639592.1:305499-323380 GCF_010583005.1 Odontomachus brunneus
GGTATTTAGAAATGAAGCGTTTACTAATTGCTAAAATTTACATTGCACATATGAAATTTTAAATTAAATTTTATAACAAAATCAGATAATATATATACGTACTCCGAAATATTCTCAAATTTCAATTTTAATATCAAAATACACATTCAAAATAGCACGTGCGTAAATAATGAATTTTAACTTCTTGAATTTTACAAATCTAGCATTCTCATGGGAACGAAGTACAACAAACTCGAGATCGACTTCGGGGATACTATGTTATAAGATACAACTTATACTTACATAATTTATAAAATTTGCCAAGGATCTTTAAAAAATATAATTTCAAACATAATTTCGCAAAGAAAAACGAATTTTGCTACGTATGTAAAGAGGGATTGACCCTCAATTACTATGGTGGTGTCAAATCTAGGTGTTCCTGTATATGTGTATGTGTGTGTAATTTTGGTAAAGAATTTTATAAAATATATATATAAAAATGTTAGCTGTCGACTGTCTTCTGTAATGTTAGGATTTTTAGACATATCTACTCATAGATAACGAGAGACTATTTTATTAAAGAAAAGAAAAAAATAAAATAAAGCTAAACAAAAATACTACATATCAACTTGTTATCATGAAATGCAACGTCCTTATTAGAGTTGACTCCACCATGGAATCGAATACATCATCTGTTTAAGTCATTAGTTGAAGATTAAAAATGTACGTATACATAGATGTTTTTAGTGAATAAGAACTGATCAAACTTAACGTTTCATATCGATACAACGTGATCAACAATTTTTTCTCATCAATAATGCGGGTACGAACTCAACTGTTCGGCACGAACATGATAATTCAATCTGCAGGATCAAGAGTTCATTGTATAGAGACACTTGTATAGAGACTTGAACGTATATAAAACTTAATTTTTGATTTGTATTTAAAAAAAGTCCTTTTCGTTCTTAGGTGTTGGTAATAATTCAAGAATCGCGTATTGCATCGGTCAAATATAATAACATACAGATACGTCCTCTCTCAAACGTAGATCCGGCATTTCATAACGATTAATAAACGTTCGATCAATCTTCGCTAATAAAATATCACCCGTTGAATCAATTCCGACGCACTGACCGTACCAGTCCTCTTGTACGTTAACTCTTTTTCTCCCCTTTCTTTAGTGGATGTAACAATTAAAAGTTCTCATCGTAAGCGCTGACGCTGCTGTCTAACAAATTTTGCGGACCAAAGACAATTTTATAATTACGCTTTAACGTATATTGAGCACAGCGAACTAGTTTTGTGCGCTTCAACGCTCACGGTGATGATCTAATATTGAACTGATATTCTTAATCTTAAAACGACACTTGGAGCTTCTGCCTCTCTCCTTATTCGCTACAAGTATAAAAAGTTGATAAGCTTCAAAAATATCATCACCGTTGTCATCAATTACCGCAAATTAGGTATGTATATGTGTATGTATGTAAAAGGAGTTTTGAAAATATAATACACGGCGTGCTGGAAGCTGCCGAATGCGCAAACGCTTTAATGTCCAAGATGAAATGACTCCTCTTTGTCTCTCGCTTTCGTACAATGGCATTTCGTCGAAACACTCTCTAAGGATTATCGTTGGAATATAATAAGAAATCGTATAAATAGAGAGATCACGGGAAAAATAGAGTAACTTTGTCCGAATGTGTTATCAAACCTACGAAATACATACTCGATGTTGCACGTGTTTCGAATCACCGAGCGAACGGATCTCGCGCAGTTCCCCGTGTTATGATAAATTCGATCCTTCAGATTTGCGAGGACGCAACGCTCTCGAAATGGACGAGGACTTTCATCGATCGTTATCCGTCGGCGATTCTTATCCGCGAAGATAGAAGAAATTCTACGTCGTACATGTAACATATTGTCATGCGTGAGGAAACGCCGCGCTGTTCTCGACGACGGTGAGACAGCGACCACGTTTTCGAGAGCCCCTCCGCGAGATGCACCGCAGCTGTGTTTCACGCTTCTGACCCTTCTAAAGATTGGTGCTCTCCTGTTCCAACTTAGGCCGTATGGTGGGTGGCGGCGGCGGTGGTGGCTGTGGCCGCGGCGGTCGCTGATGGAATCTCGGCGAAGCCGGTACGTTCTGCTGCGGCGACCTGACAACCACTCTCGCGTCAGTCTGGGTTTGGACGTCGATAATGTTGCCTTCCGATCTGGTGCGCGTGTGAGCTTTCGCTTGCTCGATGTACGGCACCTGACCCGACTGCTCCGCTGGCCTCGTGGCCTTCTCCTCGCGGCGTTCGGTGCCGTACAGAGATATAGAGGACGGCCGGCTACCCACGCTTGGGCTTCTCTGCAAGTTCGAAGTTGCCGTGTTGCCAGTGCTCTCGCCCGGTGTGGACAGCGCATTGCTATTGTTCCCACGCACTTGTATTATACTGACCTGCTGTTTGTCCACGGAGTATACGTGAGCTCGTTCCAGCGTTAAAGGCTGCGAACGGTTTAACGAGAAATTAGTTTGGTATGGATTAACGACCAGCAAGAGACGAGCGTGTGTAACGGAGAGAGTACTACACGAATAGCGGCAAGTGTAACGCGCGTGAAGAAGCTTTGTCGGACTGTAGGTGCGTTCGGGGAGCACGCTATCAACGCTACCGCGTTCTTCTATCTTTATCGCTCCTTAGATATACAAGTATAGAATAACACGATAGTGCTAAATAGCGCTAATAGCGAGCTCCCCGAACGCACTTTGTGTGGTTAGTTTTCTTTTCCTTTCTTTTTAAGTCGTGATGTAGCTTACGTAATTATTCAAAATGCAATATCCAGGCAGTGTTATTTGTCGTCCACTTGAAGTAACTATACGCTTATCATAAAGGATTATAAATCAACAACGTTCTCGCAGTTTTAAGTTCTCTCTACTCACCCCTGGATCGGTTTCTAGATTTTCGTTACTGTGACGTGGATGTTGTCTGATGAGGCTCGATGGACGAATCAAACAAGCTGGCCGCTCGGGAATCGCCGGTTTGCTGCTTCTGTCACCCAATAACTGTACATTTGGCGCGTTATTGTCAGACTTTTTGCGTAATTCGACTCCGTCTTCTGTAACGAGAGAAATCAAGTTGGATATAAGTCAAACGTAAGTATCGTCGCTAAAACAATCAATGAAAACAGTCACACGGAACGATATTAGAAGAAGGAAACTGTTACCTGCTGTATGCGTGATATTTGTTATACTTCTAGGTGCTGCTATTGGTCTTCTCCTCTCCAATGTGGATGGCTTTTCCGTAGGCACTGGTTTTGGCTTTTGTACCGTACTTTCGTTATGCTCGACTTCCACAATCGATTTCGTGATATTGTCGGACGAGACTCCACTTGGCTTCTCCTTTGTGCTCGGTGCATTTATTTTCGCGTCGTATCTCTGTAATTCCGAGATGCTTTTCTCTACATCGCTTAAATTGAACACTTCGCTTTGGTGAGTACTGGTTTCCTGCGGTCGTTCAGGATTGTCCGCAGGATAAAGGTCCATCGATATCGATTCCGATAACGACTGCTTCGCGTCCGTCTCTGCGTGCTTCTCGTGCCGATCCGCCGTGTCCTCGTGTCCACGCGTTGATTCGGCGTTCATCTCATACTTGTGAGCTTTATGCGTTGTCCGAGTCAACGTAGCCAATGCTAAGGCTCTCGGCGGCTTGTCTGGCGTCGGAGGCGGTTGTTTGTCATCGCATCTCCTCTCGTGCTTGTCCGGAGTGTTGCCACTCGGCGGCGTCGGCGCTGGCTTATTCTTCCGACGTGCCGCCGGTTTCGGGCTACCTTGAGGCGGGCTCTCGCCGTGATCGCTGAGACTAGTATTAGACATGCAACGGCGCATACCGACAGTCTGATTCTCCGAATCGCTCACGATGCCCACTTCCAGGTCGCGATCGAAATCCATCTCACCCGGGAAGAACCAGTCCGCGTATGTAATTAATTGGTCTACTATAAGACTAGAGTTGTTTGCTGTACTCATGTTCATCCTGTGGCAATATAGAGAAAACGCAAGTACATTATTACAGAATAGAATAGGTAAACAGGTCGGTGAAGTTACCCGAGAAATTGCTTTCATAATCTTCAATATTTTAGGCAAGATTGCTTACACTATTGTATTTGCATCCTCTTGCGGACTCCAAATTAAGTTTGGGGCAATGACAATAGCGATATTCTGTGGTGACATCTTATTTACATCCTGATTCTTCGTGAGCACAGCCAGAAATTTAATTAGGAACCGCAGATTTTCCAAATTCGCCGGTGGCAATTTATGCAGCACTTCCCAGAGAGCTCGTAACCGCGCGTCACTGTGCGCAAGTTTTGCAGCAGCCATCCATTCGGGATACAACCTGGATAATCACGTTACATATGGTAAAATATGGGTTATGTTCGCTTTAGACGCTTTCGTGCTGCGAACATTGTTCTATCTTGTCTCGATATGCAACAAACAACAGAGATAGAATGATATTATCAGCGCGAAAGCATCCAAAACGAACGCAGCTATGGTTACATGCAGAAAATATACGGTGACAATATCACGATAGCACAATTATCGATCTCACGAATAATCGACACTCACTTGTACGTCAGTAGAGGCTCTGGCAATTCTCGTAAGTATGATTTTAGCGCCCCAGCGATTACGTGCGGATCTTTATATTCTAGGGCCCTCGGCAACGTGAGGCAGCAGGCGTCTAAACTTAATTTGATCCGTCGCGACTTCGACGCGGCACCTGCTATTCTAAAAAGGCCCTCCTCTTCCATGCCCAAACGCAATAGCACGGACACGCATAACTGTATGGGTAATGCGATTTTTCGGTTCGTTACCCTAAGATGTTCCTCGAGAGGATATCCGTATACTGGCTTCATTTCGTTATCATCTGCAACCGATCGTTGTATGATTTTCTCTCACTCTTGGATTTAATTCGCCAACGACTATATCGACAACAAGCACTTTCGCGATGGTACCCATACACTTGAAATAAAAACTCACTAATATAGCTTTCTAATCCAGGTATAAGGTCCTCGAGGCAATGCAGTGCACTTTCATGGTAAGCTCGTTGAAGTTTCACATACTGAATAATCGTCTGTGCCAGTTCCGTTTCGCGCGACATGAGTTGGAACATCTCCGCGGCCAATTGATCTCTACATTGCTCAACTTTTGATTCAGCCTCTTCTAATTCCTCTCTCAAGTTATCTACTTTTGTTGCGCCTGCACCTGTGTACACAATAAAGTGTTGGTCGAATGATTCAGGAGAATATCTATATAAATGTGTTTATTAAGAAATTAAGCAGTAAACTTCGATGATTACCGGCACTGTGTTTACTCGCTTGAAGATATCTCGTTCTGGCACTGTCCATGTCTAACGTAAGACGCGCTAAATTTCTCTTATGCTTCAATATATTTGGTACATCGGTATCTAAAATGTGTTGCAATGGAGCAGCTACATACTGTTCGACTTTCGCTTCGTGCTCCACAGTTTCGTTAGCCAATGACATTTGTGCTCTCCCACACTCTAACAATGCAAAACTCATGAGACCGTCCTCACCAGCATTTTCCAACATGGTTTGCCCAAGTATATACTCGTAGCACTTTTTCTAAAAGAATGAGAATTCAACATAACTACATAATAACAATTACTTGATAAATATCTCTTAAAAGTAGCGTCCTTCTTCACAAGTCAACTTTCCATTTGTGCAGTAAGGGAAGCAATGCTTGTCTCAATAATAAAGAGAGACAGAAAAAACAAAAAGAGTTATTAAATATATGCCTCAATATTTTATATTATCATTACGACAAGTACAATATAAATAAGATTTACCAAACGTTTCTCCTTGAAAGCATCCTGTGTGACTGTTTGATTCGGTGGATTCCCAAGTCTCTTACTGAGACCAGTGAGAGCTGCTCTGATTTGTTCGACATGTTTATCAGCAGCTTGCAGATCATCCGTCAGCACTTCCGTTTTCCCCGCTCTGTTTGCAGACAAAAAAGACATTTTACTCAGATATTACTTATCTAGTTGCAATGGAATCTTATCTTTTACAATCTATATTTTATCTCCTAATCTAACTGTCACATAACCAATGTATAAATATTGAGCTGATATTAAATGAAGATTGCACAAAGTATAAGATTGAATAAAAAAGGAATATATCTGAGGAGGACTTATGCCCAATATGTATTGGGCAAGATAACTATGCGATAAATGACTGACTACCTGGAGAAGGTCTGATCGGCGAGCTGCTTGACCCGGAAAAACTGCTTCTTCATGACTGGTTGATAATGTCGACAGCGCGAGTGAAATCCCAGCCGAGTGTCGTACCCGTTCACAACTTTACGCATCGATGCCCTTCGACTTGGCGCATTTACGCACGTGTATCCTCCGCGGGTCCTTCGCCGTCGCGCGGCACCAGAGTTACGCGGGAGAGAAGGAAGGATGGATCCTTCGTGTCGCGGCGAGGGCGAACGTCCGTCATAATGTTTGTACAATGATCTCACAGCTCACGCAAACGGGCAGGTTCGTGGCCGAGCTATTTTCGCACACCATCGATAAGGTCCAGCGATAAAGAGACGGAATCGGCGTTCCTCACCGCGGATTTGGGTTAGGTCAGTCCAACTTTGCACTTTGTAGTCTGCCTGCCAGTCGCTCGGTCTCACTCTAGATTACGATCTCGACCGCGATACAGACAACAAGGGGAAAATCCGTTTAACCAAGATTCCAAACGCCCGGCGACGTAGCGGCATCGACACCACTGTTGGTTAGGGCACCGTCGACTCACATCACACGATCGGCCGAGTTATTCAAGTGCACGACGCCTAGTCCTTCATTGTCCTCTCCTCTCGTCGTGGAGCACAGGAAATAACGATACCCGCGAATTATTCGGCCGCGTTCTACGGATAACGCGATCGGCCCGAAGCTCGCCGCGCTAGGTACGCGCCTCTCTGCACTTCCACCCGCCAAGTCGCACGACATTCAACGGTGCGCTGTTTTCACTTTCCACGGGGGTCTCCCTGCAGACGACTTCCCCGATAACGCAACGGCACGGAGACAGCGAACCCGTCAAACTCGCGTGCGTGAAATCGCACGCCTCTAACCCAATCTCTTTACCCTTGAGACTCGCCCAAGATCGATGGATCGCTCGCGCCTATCGCGTTTGTCTCGTCGACCGAGTCGCGATGTGCAGGTTCGTCATCGCGGCTGCACCGTCTGTGCGCCGTCAATTTACTCGCTCTTTCCTCCCGACTACTCGAGCATATCCCTGTTTCATTCAAGGTGCACAAAGTGCAGAGAGGTGCGGCTACGACGGGCGGAAGTTGCGCGATCGAACCTTGAATCGCACAAAGTTTATCGCGCGCGATATATCGTCTCTTATTGCACCGTTTATCAACGCATTCAGTGTCGTGCTTCATGACTCGTTGCTTGCAAGGTTGGCTTTACTCCAAATTCACGGCTAAGGAGCGTCGTTCGTGTTGTTTTTTGTAGAATATCCCGCGATCACTGATTGACCTTTCCCACTATCGATTTCCTCACCGATTCGTCATCATTTCTTCCTCGACGAAAATAATAAACATCACTCTGCAACTCTAACCTTTCTTTAGTCGTTTCATGACAGTCTTTGTTACAAGTGTACACACATTAATACTCATCAGTGTTGAATGTCGACAAGATACCTTCAGCGAATGCTGATGAGACACTCCTCGATTATTCGCGCTTTATTTTATTTTTTGTTTTTTAAGGTTTAACGACTTTGTCATAATGTCTCCTCTGTAAGATGGTTTTTTTTTCCAAACGTGTCAATCTTTTTGGCTCTTCCTATTCTTAATTAACCATTTTCTATGTTCTCTACAAATCTTTCTTTCCCCTCTCTCTCCTTTCCTGATTTCATACGGATGACATCATCCAAAGAGAACAATTTATAGGTTAAACCGCTCATTCTTCTTCCAATAAATAGCCAAAAAGTTATTGCTTATTTTTTTTTTTTCTTAAGAATTCCTGAACTGATATAATAAATTGAAGCGAGAGACAAAATATTCCGCTCTAACTTATTGCATCAGTTGAGAGAGTTCTCTGAAAAAGACGTACGTTTCCAACGAGCACGCAGATTGAGGTTATATCGAGGTTTACTGGAACATCTCGGCGACACACGAAGTTAGCTATGATCTTCGAACGACGCGCGCAACAATGGCGGCGACGCTCGACGATCGATGGATCGATCGCTCGCTTGCTCGCTATCTCTCGAAGTCGCGTGACTCGCCGGCAACTTCACGGCCTGCTCGACTTCTTTTTTTAGAGAGGCGGCGCTCCGAAGCCAGTTATGTAGCAGTGCGCTCGCGGCTTTTCACCTTCGCCCATGCGGCAACCATCTGTCAACGGCGGCGAACACTTGCGCGAATAATCCGGCATCGTGAAACGCGCGCGAAACGCGAATCGCATCCGAGGACATTCCTCTATTCCATCTGTACACGGCGAGCACGTGAAATCACTCCGCCACCATGATCGTCGACCGGGCCTTTTTGAACGTGATGATCCTCAGCTGGGGGTTCATGCTGGTGTTCACGGCCTTTCAAACGATGGGCAATATAGAGGTGAGTGACGCGAAACGACGAGGCGCATGTGCTTATGTTGTTATTATTTGCGTTGCAATCGCTTCCGCATTCTCTTCGCGACGCGGCACGCGCCTGTCATGGAACCTAACGCAGCCAACTGAATTTAGCGCAACGGCTAGAGAAATGCCGGAAGCATCATTTCGAAATCGAAGTTTCGCCCGAACTGAAGATACGCGTACGCGCCGTTCTCTTAAGCACCTGAAAAGTCGATTGACTTTACGAAGAGTGTTTGCATAGAGTCGTTTGTTTATTGTTTTAATTTTTTATATCATACCACGTGCACACTAAGAAAAAAACTTGAGAATTTAATTATAAAATAAAAAATTAATTCATTTACGGGATGTAACATACATTACTCACAGGAGCAAACTTTATTCGACAGAAGTGAGCTTTATTTTATTGATAAATTTTCAAATATTTTTTCCCGGTTTATGCGAGGTAGTCCTTTCCTAAAACGAACGAATCATTCATACAACTGCGTTTGTTTTGCAAAACTGCTGACTGTTGTCAGTAGAGAAATGTAAACATGCGTTTGTTTTACATCGATATAATCATTTGATGATAGTCGCAGAACGGGTCTTTGACATCCTTCAAGAGTTTGCAAGTGTGCGCAGCAATTTTGTTAATGTCAATTTTGAATACTGTCAATTTTGAATATCAAGCCGCGTGACTAATGATCCGAGAGAGAGTAACTTTGTGAACAAAAATATGACGCACGGTCACAATATGCATCTGTGCGTTTTATCGCGCACTTACGCGACCCGAACGATTTTAATGCGAAGCAATTTATTTATAACGTAATCGTTCGCCGACGCAAGCACTGACGGATTAACAGTATGATTGGATAATACACAGTGATCAAGATTTTTCTCTCTTAGAGTGTCTGAAGCACGTAGAGCGGAACTTCTATTTAGGCGTTCAAGCGCGAGAGATTTATTCGAATCGCTCTCACGTTCTCGCGTTTACACGGGCTTTAGTCGGGCGAGCGGAAATGTAGTTTTTCACTACGTAAGCGATAACCAGAGTGCTCTCATCTGAGAGATTTTCACTTAAAAATTCGATCCCGGATGCATCCGCAGAATTTTTTTAACTGTGGCGAGTGTTTGTCCGCTTTTCCAAACGTAGTCATTCAAAGTCGAATTCCACTCTTTAACTTTTATTTTTTCTGCATCCTCATCTACGATATATTTAATCTCCTTGTTGATTGATCTAATTGTTTCCATGACTAACGACATTTTCCTTACAACAAAGTTTATTTACTTCTACGCATTTCTCCGATCGCAATTAATTTTCTAGAGTCAACCTTCGATGTGAAATTTCATTGAGGCATATTCTCGCATCGTATTCGATTTTGACATAAAGCGCTTCGGCAATCGAATCCGATGTGCAAATTTGATCGAAATAAATTCTACTTAAAGTCAGTTGCACAATAAGATTAGCTATGCACTTGAAAATTGAGCGACCTTCATTTCTAGTTTATCGCCAACTATGCCGATGCTGCGTCTTTGAATCAATTAAAATAAACTGCGAATTTTAATTTTAATTAATTAAAATAAACGTGCAATTCAGCTGAAACCGCGTAGATGGATACTTTTGTGTTGTTCTTACACTTACAGCCTCGCCTTTTAATGAAGTAAGCAGTTAATTAGATTTGCGATAAACGAGTGAGTAATTTGCTCCCCGGCGTGAGACATCGTTTATTTCAAATTTTGCAAAATGTGACGAGACATTTGCGCTGTTTTGCAATGCTTTAGAAAGTACAGTTCGGGCGGTGTTACGATTAGTCGCGGTTTAGAAAGTACGACAAAAGGCGGACTGGTCACGACTGCAGGCCGGAACGCCTCTACAACGCAACACGATATCGTTATCGACTGTTTTCGTTATTGCAAAACGCGCGATTTGTGAAATTACACGCACGATACGTGAACGCGCACGAGACGCGTATTACATGATGCACAGCACGACTGACAAACCTCCTGGGCACTTAAAAAAAAAAAGAGAACCGAAAGGATATGCAGTGAGCATGTCAGATTCTAAGACAACTGAAGACAAGATCAAAGATCAATCATGTTTCGGCGATAAAATAAAGATAAAATAACTTCCTCTTTCTCCCTCGACGCTCTCTTTACTTTTCTGACGGGTCATTTTAAACGGTGTTTGTATACCTCGCATTATTACCATCTAATAAAAAAAAACACAATACATAATCCGGATACTAAAAAAAAAATTGTACTGTATACTCTCACGAGGCTAATCGACGGGGTATTGCGTTGTAATAGATTGCTTCCAAATTAGTGACGACCATCACTCATTATCGTCGTTGTTTCCGAGTCTTATAATTTAGAATGTACGACGCACACTCCTCTTAGCGTGAGCGACTTATCTCTTTTCATGATAAATAATACTGGGCAACAATTTTTAACTTTCCGTTTGCATATTTCCGGTATACTTTTAACTCGAACGTTTTAAGATCAAAAGAAAATAATAAAAGAATTTAGTCTGAAATAATTTTTAAAAAGGCACAGGTCGATCTTCACTCTTTAACCGATATCGCAAAGTTGATGTACAAGTTTTATAACAAATTTGAATCATCCAAATCTTATCATCATCTCCTACTTCTAAAGTATAATGTAATATAATTCATATGTTTTGCTAGTCAAACGGGCTTTATTTCCATCTTTGTTTCACTAAAGTAACTACACTGCAAAAATAATCGTTTCTATTAGTTCACTTGCGTGACATACCGCAATTCTACTTGTAAGATAACATTGTTAACAATGTTTAAAACATAATATTAAGAAAAAGACATTTTCGATAAGATAATACTTTCTCCCAAGTTCCCAACTAAACTAAAGCGAATTCATCCAGGGAACCTGTTTACCTCTCAATAAAAATTACCCTGACAAGGCAATAAAACAATTTCCGCAACGAAACGGCTCTAACAGGGTGGTCTCATCATCAAAATGTTGATCTCAATAACAGTGTTGGCATACTTCTATAAAAATTCGCTGAAAACAATATTAATCTTGAGGGAAAATATATAAAAATCCATTGTTGTGCATTTCTAAGACTGTTACTAGTGGAACATGATGCTTGGTTATATTTGACTTCAGCAAGTTTATAAATTAATAAGTCGTAATTAGTAACTGGTGACTTTAATTTCTGGTGCAAAATGTCTATTGACCAATGTGTACGTAATTGATCGCCGTGCCACGGTAATACAACGATCTTTGTTTGCGCGCCAATTAATCGCGGCAAACTAACGATATCTCACGTCCGATTAGTTCACAAAAGGCGTCATGATCAACCATATGCTCTAAACAGTGGCGTAGCCGCGGCTCGCTATCGTTATATAGGACTCAACTATCACGACGTTTTGTCCCGCCGAATCCGCTGCGCCGTAAAAATGTCACAAGCGCGGGCGACCAGATTCGCGAGGTCACAACATAATGTCAAGAGATTATCCATCGCCTGTAGAAGCGTAGAGCGTAGAGCGAGAGAAAGAGAAATTCATTTCTGTCATAACTGAACTATGAAGTCACAGTTTGCAAGAAAGGTGAGAGAAAGAGAGAGAGAGAGAGAGAAACCGATTAGTGAACGATTGCATAACGAGCTAATTAATCGTGCACTACGACCCGAATTCGGTCGAAATATAAAGTGGTTGAAAGCATTTCGTAATATCTCGCTTGAGGATACTCGTTTAGCAGGCAACCTTCTACCCGATAATCGTAATTCTAGCGTTCAAATAGCTAATTTTAAATTAGTCGTTCAGAACGGTAAAATCGAACTCGTTCGTTTATTTGAATAATCGATCCCTCTCGAATCTCCTTTCGAGGTTCTGCGAACTTCAAGTTATCATACAATATATATATACACACACGGACAAATATCATTTTACTGATAAGCTGAAAGTTTTACAGTAATATTGCATGCAAGTTTTATAATATTTTTATGAAGAGCATAAAAATTCTTCTTTGGAATATATGATAATGAACTTTTCTAAAATATGCGATGAAAGTCGAATGATTCACGTATCTCCGAACACATCGAAACGTTACTTTCTTTGGACCTTTTGCGATCACGAACGTCATCACGTCGCAGCATTCAAAATTATCGATTCATTGTCGCGTGGAAATTGGCGATTACGTCGAGCGACATATCACTCGAATCACTCTAATCGAGTCCGATCGAATTAATACTTAATGTATCCCCGGCTAAGAACGGGAAGGAGAGACGGCGAGAGGGCCGGAAAGAGCAAGGGGTAATGAGCGGATGAAGGAGAAAGTGGTACGTGTCCATGATCGTGCGAAATAAAATACATCCTAGACGTGCTCGATAATTGCATCCGCCGAGAAACCTGTCTCCCCGGGCGCCGACGACGGGTGCAACCGGTTCCCGCCGAATTTACCTCGGCGCTTTGGACCGGCCCTTCGCCGCTCATGTCGCAAACCGGTCCAGGAAGCGTAATGACGACTTGGAATTCCGCGAGAAGAGACGCGTCGCGGTAATGTAGTCGAGATAACTCGCTTCCCAAAGGGACCCCGAAGGAGAGGTGCTCGTAAAAATGTTTGCAATAGGACGCCTTCTCGGCGGATGGCTGATGTAACTGTCTATCAGAGAGGCGAGACATAGTCTCCTTTCACTTTAAGCTTCGCGATAGGGCGGCTGTCCGCGCGACAGCGAAGGTGGAGAGAAGGGAAACTCTATTTTTCTCTCCTGTCTTCTTAGTGTTAATTGTCTATCTATTATACGTGTGGCGTAGTTGACTCGCACGAAGACAGCCGTAAAATAACTTGTTTAGTCCTATATACGCATTTCGACCGAAGGTTGACGACGTCTCGATGCTTTCCTATATAACTTTCAACTGCGACTTCTCAACGACTTTTCAATGTCGTGTTTCTAAATTCATGTTAATGAGATTTCACATTTATAGTAGTCGATTTCAGATGAAAATTACCTCGATCAACTCAATCATCATTTATCTGTTGCGTATACACACGATTTCACCTTTTCTTCTTTCTCAACGAAAAGACCAGGAGATTCTGATTCGAAAACATAATTTTCTAATTGGCCATGATGATTTATTAATTCGAGTGATTTCAATTAAAATACCTGCACGCGAAAAAATATTTTAATTTGTATAACTCATCGGAGATCAGATGAAAATTCAAAGACGACAAGAAACTACTCGTATATCTCTTACTGTCGCAAAAATATTCGTCTGAATGTTTGACTGCGTTCAGACTCGTCTGAAATAACCAAGAAAAATTGACTGAACAAAAAGTTCTTCCGCGGGAACTTGTCTGTCTCTACAACTGATAATTTCTCCTGATCCTCAGACAACAAAAAAATCAGCTACACGAATCAAGTACTGCTTTCCGCATAAATTTAAAATGTTTGCCAAGTGTCGCTTGAAATGCAAAATACTTCAGCACCGGAAGAGATATATGGTTGAAAGAGATTTGTATGATTGAGATAAGAGATTCGTAGAACAGAGACATCATCCAATTTTATATTGTTCGCGAACGTGTTATTAAAGCAAATATGAGCACTATTACAATATACGCTGTTCCGCATGCTATTTTTTTATCTGCGTGAAAAATTGCTGCGATTTCTCATCTGCACAAAAATCGGTTTGCCCTCACGATGACGAGTGATGTAGGTATCGATGTACGATCTGCCAATTGCGAACGCAGATCTTATCAAACATCCTTATCGTCACGAAAACTTTGCACCCAACTTTCGCAGTGGTAAAATGGGGTTACGGAGATATCCAATGGAAAATATAACGTTATCTCAGAAGAACTTTTTAATCACTTATTTATTATTATCGTTCATGCATTAGTGATCACTATCTTAATGTTAAAGACAGTATTGTATTCACATAGATATGATGAACATAGTAGGTTAGCAAAGTAAGATGCTGCATATTATATATACTCTAGATCGAATGGTTGGATATTTGGACATCAGATAACCGAATTTCCTTGAGAACGAATGTAACACTTCTTATCGTCCTTTTGCCGACAAAACAATTTCGCCTCACCATTTATATCTAATCAATAACGTACACGTTAAAAAAAAGATAAACCTAGAAAATCTAAATTATATATTGTTTCTTTATCGTCAGATTAGATTTTTACGGACTCGTTTATCGCTTTAGGATCGATTATAACTTCGTGAAAATTGTCAAAAAGACGTGAGGATTTGTCATATCTCAAAATCGACTGGCTTTTTAGTCAATTCAAGTTTCAGAATTGCAAGAAAACGTCTCGTTTCGAAGAAATCTCGTTTCTCGATTAATTTTTAGGTTCATTTTAGGTCTGTTTCACACTTCACATGCATTATACGAATATAAAAAATATTTCTAAATCACAGCAACAATTTCACAGAAAAACTGACAGAAATATCTGCTTCCTCGGTCTAATTGATACCGAAATTTCTTTCAATTTGTGACCCATAATAATACTGCACATAGTAAATGTCGGCTAACGTAAGCAACTTAATAAATGTTACATCACGAGCACCGATATGACCGTTGATTGCTGATAATTTTGAGAGCACAAACGGTTCGACGACGTTGTCGTGCGTCGTGTAACAATCATATAATAATAATTATCTAATCGAGACGCGCGATAAAGTGTACTGGAAACTACGACGACGTGTACTCGATCGACGAGCTTTCAATTCCGTGGATTCCACAGAGATTTTGCATTTGCAGCGCTTGCAAATCCTCTTTTGCAAAGAATGAGACGGTGAAGGAGAAAAATGATTCATTTTCATGTACGGCTGTTAGTATGCGCTGCGTGCAACTCACATTTAAATCCGCGCATTCTTAGTTCTTCTAACGCGACATGTCGGAGGAATATAAAGCAAGTTTATTCTTCACGGCATTATTATTCCAGACGTCTTTTCTATCTCGACTAAAATATAAATATAAACTTACTTCTATAAATAAATACAAGAAAACCTGCGAAAAAAATGAGATACTGCACGGAAAAAATGATTCAATATTCACGACGTTCAGTTTTTAATATCCTGCTGGCGCCCCGGCTTTCGCTTCCGCTGGCCCTCCAGCTTCCGTTCCCGCTGGCCCTCCAGCTTCCGTTCCTGCTGGCCATCCAGCTCCCGTTCCTGCTGGTTCTCCAGCTCCTGCTGTCGTTGCCGCTCCTGCTCCGGCTTTTGCCCATTTACAAGATATTTTATCATTATCTGCACTATTCGGATAGTTTTCGAATCCGAATTAGTTTAAGCCATATTACACTACGCATTGCGGATGCGAACTAGATTCAGATTGTAAATTGCGAATTGTTGACTAGCCAATTTAACTGAAATAGTCAGATTTATTGGCTAGTTAACAATTCGCAGTTCGTAATTAGAGTTCAATCCGCATTCGTAATGTAAAATGTAGCACCGGCTTTAAATTTATAAACTTTGTTCTAAACTTATATTTATTAATAAATTCGAATAATATTGTATATCTAAAATATATGTATTTATAATATATAAGACAAAGAAGACATGGCATAAGGGCGGGAGTAAGAATTCAACAGGAGCGGTTTATGGAATTTTTATATTGATAAAATTAATGATTGATGATAAATAAAATGATGTAATAAAAAAAAAAACTGTATTTTAATCTAAAATTCTCACTGAAACCCTTTATTAGAAAGAGAGAGAGAGAGGGGGAGGGAGGGAGATAAGGAGGGAGGGAGAGGGAGAGAGAGAGACGGAGAGAGTCAAAGAGAAACGGAGACAGAAATATTTACTCTCTCTTTTTCTCCCTCTCTCCCTCCCTCCTTCCCTCTCAATGTATCTCTGTCTCTGTCTTTCTATTTCTCTCTCTCTGTCTTTCTCTCTCCTTCTCCCTTATTATTATTTATTTTTAATTTCTTTATTTATTATTTATATTTCGACATCTATGTACAGCCTACTTCATTTATTAGAACAATACTACTTCATTTATTAGAATAGGTGCACGCTATTTAACTAATAAAAACAATAAAAAATAATAAATAAAATAAGTAATGTTATATATATATATATATATATTGATGTAGCATTACTATGTTTGTAAATGTTTCGCAGATAGCACGATGAATTCTTTAAGTATTCCTAAAATTTTCTCTTTTCTGACGTTAATCTGAGCACAAATTGCAATAAAAATATAATACAAATGATATCATGTGTGGTCGGGTACTGAAAATAAAGGAAAATGAAGAAAGAAAAAAATATAAACAAAAGGAGAATTCGTAAGTTTTTTAGGAATACTTTTTAAATAAAAGTTAAATAGAGTTTAGAGGAAACATAAGGTATCCATATAACACATGATATTATTTGTATGTATTATTTTCATAGAAATCTGTGCTCAGATTGACATCAAAAAGGAGAAAACTTTAGGGACACTTAAAGAATTCATCGTGCTATCTGGGGAACATCAACAAACACGATAATGCTACATTAATATTATAATTCTTCACTTAACCGTGTGAGTGTTACATATAACATATGTATGTAACAGTTATATTGTTGAGCGAGTATTATAATATTAATGTAACGTTACTTTTAAAGTTAGTGTTTATTGAATATTTTTCGAATAAACATTATCAGTAACTTAAGATCAATGTTATAATTTCCTACTTAAGAATGTAACTGTTACATAAAACGCATTATATTGTATTTACATTATTGAATGGGAAATTATAATATTGATGTTATGTTACTGTTAGTTGGTGTTTACTGGGTTTGTACATCTTTATCTGTGCATAAATATTATTATTTTTGAATTCATAAATAAAGTATATATCTACGTTCACTCTCCGATAACATTATCTTAATACTTTTCTATATAATAATATATGAGAAATTTAATATTGATAGGAAATTATAATATTGATGTTATGTTACTGATAGTTTGTATTTACCGGAAGAATATTCAATAAACATCAACTTTAAAAGTAATGATACATACATATATACATACATACATACACACACACATACACACATACACACATACAGGGTGTTTCACACTCTTCTCCAAGCATTTTGTGGGGACGTAGAACAGATTGAGGTGAACATAAAAGTCCTATACCGTTTTACGATATTCGCAATAATTATCGAGATATTAACTGTAGAAAATTTGTAAATGATCGTGCAGAATATGGTAAATGAGTTATAGTAGCGACGACTGCCGTCGTGTACTTTAGGTCAAATTGAACAAGACTCCTCTACCATTTTCCAAATAATCACACAGATTTTTAATTATTAATTAAA